>NC_092861.1:110098024-110100788 GCF_032062135.1 Pyxicephalus adspersus
CGAACGTACGCGCGTCCAACGAGCGTGCATTTCATTTATAATTCAGGCCCAAGGAGTTAACTGGGGGAGGAGGAGAGGGAATAGAGCCAGCAGAGTACAGGCGAACAATACATTGTAGCAGATAATTGATAATTGTGAAGCATAGGAGAACATTAGACAATGTGGCAAACTGAAGTCCATGTGAACATCTCCTGTAATATGAAACAGTCCCTATGAGGGTGCGACAAGTTTGGTTTTACAATTTTTAGAACAATTATTAGCAATTATTAGAGTATGGGTATTCATACTCTAAGGTCTATAAGACCTATAAGAGGTCTATAAGACCTATAATGTCTATAAGAGGAAATGACAGCAAAGAAATAATTTTTTTTTGCAGTGTTAAAGTCCTGTAGTCTACCTTGAATAGTAATGCCTCATAATCGTAGGAGCAAAGAGAGTCTGCTGCTTTACTCAGCTCTTCTAATATGCTTAGAGCAACGGGAGCTCTATTACCTGGCACAAAATATGTTTTCTTAAGGCATTTCAGTGCTTGTTTGACTATAAAAATAGAAACGAGAGAATCATGTACTTTCAAGAAGGAAATCCCAATATCTTATACACCTGAGTGCATGAATACCCATGAGCTATTATTGTTCTAAAAATTGTAAAATCAAACTTGTAGCGCCCTCATAAGGACTCTTATGATAACTATCAGCAAACCTAATTTACAATTCCCAAGCTTCTGAATAATTCTCCCAGGTAGATTGTGCTAAAGAACATTTGATACATTTGTTAACAAAAGTTAAACCATGGTCCAATGTGGATTCGGACATTGCACTCTTACTTTGTCCGCTTCAGGCACCAAGGAACGGAGTTTGTCTAGCTGAAAACCTGAAAAAGAGTCAGCAATGTTATTCATTTCACTGGGTACATATACAGCCTTAACCTAAATGTTCAAGTGAAAGCATTTAAGTACCAAATACCGAAGAAGTTTGATCACAGGAAGGGATTTGGAAACCAGACAGTTTAGAGCAAATAATACTTCCTGGTTATCTGATTGAAACGAAATCCGTCTGTTCCTAAAATTGTCACCTGAGATTTAAAGAGACGCCGGCACATCTGTTGACAAGCGAAAATCGCACAACCTGTTCCTTGGAATAGTGGCAACCATATAAAATTATCAATTAATGTGTCTGCTTTCTAGTTCTTGGATATTCATTTGAGTGTGCCCCTCACAGAATGCTGTGAACTTGTAAATACTCTCATTAAGTGCAAGTTCTTGTCTGACCCGGGGTTAGCAAAGTTCTGGTAAGCTGGTCTAATGGATGGAGACTTTTGAGGTAAAAGCAAGTTTATTCACAAACCTATGTCCTTTACACCCCATCTCATAGAAGGTAAGTGAACAATTTTTGTCTAAAAACCTCATTCTAATGAAACCATGATAACCCTGAGAAATTTGTATGCTTCCTGAGAAACATTCCTACACCTTTTCAGGAAATGTTTTCATCATCATGCTAGCATAAATGCAAAATGGTTGTAGCCAATTGTAAAATTATTTGGCAAAGTGTTTCTTCCTATCTTCCTCTTTACCTTTTTTCCCCGTCTTCCCTTTCGCCTTTGTAATAGTTGTCTTGAACCTAAGGAAGCAATGATAGCAAATCAATGTAATCCCCTTTCCATATTTTGTATTTTAAAGCCCTGTCACATTCACCAAAGGTCCTTCATTACCTGGTGCTAACCTATTCACTAATTGAGGCAATGATTTAATTTAATTATTCAACAGAGTATAGCCAAATTTCTCACCGCCTGTTTGGTTCTTTTCACAAGAGTCCAGTATTGATATGGAAGATATCACAGCGATTGGATTGACTGCAGAAGTAATCCAATGGGTTGCTGGTTGATCAGAAATAAAATCTAAAGGGAGCGCTAGAGATGAGTGACTAGGCAGAGAAAATGAGGGCAGTTGTAATCCAGCAGCCAATGCTGCAGGCCTCAATGACGCAGTAGAAATTCGTTGGTGGACCACTGATGAAGAACAGGACCTCTCCTTGGCTCTTGAAGATTGCTGACTCCTGGGCATCCTGAACAAATCAGATCGCTGAAAATGCAGGGGCTTCTTCCTGGTTCATGCACTCAAATCAGTGCAACCAGGACGCAAAGGAAGTGATATCTAATTGAGGGCATCCTGCTATGTCACTACCTGAAGAGGAGTGTGGAGTTGCATCTTCCCAGTTTTTGGTGGAATGGCGTAGCTTCCAGGACTCCTCCATCAGACATGCGCCTGTTTTTGCCTATGTCAACTAAAACAAATTCATGTGCATTCACTATTGCCACAAGCACTAGACTGAAAAAACCCTTGTAATTGTAATAGAAAGATCCACTCTCTGCAGGTGAGGTGATCCTTACATGTTTCCTATCAATTGCTCCTCCACAATAAAGGAAGTTCTAGAACTGTTCAAAATCTAAAGTGATGGCCAGCCATTCCTCTGGTGTATCAGAGAAAGGAGTGTAACATAACAAGAGTTATTAGGCATAATACTATGTTCTGTTTTCTTTTCTTTATTGCAGACGTCCTCCAGTGACTTTGTGGAGACTTCACCTGCTGCAACATCCACTCCAATCAGCATAGGTGGAAAAATAGAGAGGATGAGCCCAGAACAAAAAGGTGCAGTGGAGATGATCTTTACCATGTGGTCAACAAAGGGATGAGGCAGCAATTCAACCCACACTTTCCTACTTATTTGTTCCTCAGTTCGGCCAAGTGACTATAGTTTTGTCAATAAAA
>NC_092861.1:110101054-110116228 GCF_032062135.1 Pyxicephalus adspersus
AGAACAGCTAAAAAGGCATATTGCAGAGAGAGGTAAGTGAAATCTTCAGGCTGAATGTTTGTTGGCAAAATGAATGATCGTTCGTGAATATGCTCTTTTTGTATTACTCAGAGCTGTGTTTTCTTCTACGTCACTTCATCCTGTAAATGTCACTTCCTGCATCTTTCAAACGGTCTAGTGTCTATACATTGTTGGTGGATTATCTTATTATCATTAATTATTGGTATCATTACAGCATGCACAGAATCATGCACTATATGATCATTCAAAATAATCGCTAACAATTGTTGATTTGTCATTAATAATCGTTCGTTATCCAACGAATAATATATACATGTGTACGTAGCCTTAGTCCTATTCATTTAAAAAAACAACTTTTGTGTCAAGTCATAAACATTATATTTGGATTTGGCATGGAGATTGTTATCTACTACAAAGTCATGAACATATCCAATAAATACAATAAGCTCCAAACACTGATTTATGTATTCTGTGAAATATAATTTTGCTGTGGGCAAAGTAACCTTGTAGGCTTTAAATAAATGCTTAATACACCACCTAATAGACAAGTCAAAACAAAGTGAAGAAACATGGCAAGCGCTCAAGGATAGATGTGCTTAAAGTATCGTTATCCATTGCGTTTCACCAGTGGAAAAAAGTATCAATAGTACTACCCATCTAGGATGTTCTATTAGGCAGATACTGTTAGCACAGCTCACTGCACCTCCAGCTTTGATTCTTCAAGTGTTGTGGGGCACCAGGTTTAATTCCAGCTTGAAGTCCTCCAAACAACAATAGTTGTTGGGTCAAGTCTAATTCTTAACATAAAAGTAGATCTTGCTCACTGACCAGTACTATAGTTGTATTTTATCTCCCAAATGGCACATTTCAAATAAAGAAGTAACATTTACATTTCTTCATTACTCTTTGTAGGGAGGGGCCAATAGATAATTGTACTTTTCTTTATGGGTATCTTTCAGGGATGCTTTGGACTACCATAAGCAGATTAACTTCTGGTTCATTGTTTTTTTTTCTTGATTTGTAAAGATATATAGCCGATTAATGGGTATAAATGTATTAATATGTAGTCATTTTAGATTTTGTTTTCTGTACCTTATAAGTTTTCTTTGTGTTTAAGTGTGTTATGGATCATATTTTGAATATGTATCTGAGTGGAACAAATACGTGGATGATGAAAAAGTCATGGCTGTTACATTTGAAGCTATGAAAACAGTAAGCTTAATTTTTCTATAGCTATTTGCTCTCACATCTCTTTCTTTAAAAGTAATATATAAATGCAACAGTAGTTTGAAATAAATACTGTGCTTTCTGCAAGATTACTAGTAATCATCAGTGCTGGTCAAATTTAGCACTGTTCAGTTTGCCAAAAGTTCAATCAAACTGACCCCAATTGATGAACATTGGGGTCACTTTGATTGAACTTTTTACAGTTGCAAAATTAACCCGAACACAGACAAGTATAGCAACTAGCAGTTTTAGTGTATGGTCCAGCCAATCCAGCCAGTGGCCATTGACAGCTGTCACTGTGACTGTACACTATATATGTTGATTGTCTATCAGCTAGCTTGGCTGAGCCATTAGTTATACCTATATAGTTATATGTCCCTGACAAGTAAGCATACAGCCATAAGTGTCATAAATCATAAGTGACTTTAACAGGTGGATACAATTGAGCCAATCCAGCCCGAAGGTTATGATAAATACTACATACCCGTCAATGCCCTAGGCAACTAATCCTATTACTGAACATCAGTGATGTTTGGCTTTATTCATTCTGGACGATTGACTGATATCCGGGTTGAGTTTGAGACAGACCTGAAGCTGAAAACCAAGCCTTGTAAATACTATGATGTGTGTGTTTATGCATTACAAAATAGTTCTGTTTGAGGTTTTGAGCAAAGGTTTTTCTTATGCTTTCATCTATTCTTTAGGCGTCTCTAAAAGTATTGCCAGAGTGCATCTTGGTCAATAGGATAGATCTACCCCAGTCCAAGCCCCTCAAAAGATCATCTAGTTACATCTTGTTAGCAGCCTGAATTGCCCTGGCTAAAGCATAGAAAACCTTTACTAGAGATAGGCTGACTCGTATGCTTAAAAACACCCTTGAATTTTCTGATCAAACTTGGAATTAATGAACATATTACTTAATTATATATAGGAGGTTGTCAAGGGGTTTGATTTTCACATATCATTTCAATGTATGTTTTGCTCCATTGTAATAGGTTTATTGTGCAAAAAGTAATGTGAGGTTCTGTTCCCTACTTCCCGCCCCTTTTTTTACCCCCACTCCCCTTCTTCTTTTCCTAGTGGTATGATATTTAGTCAATTTGGAATTGTAACCAGATATAATATTTTTTATGCTGCTATACTCATTTCTGTGGTTATTCCCCAATTCATTTTGTATTATGTATTCATTTTCTAAAACCCTAATAAAACACCAAGAAGGTGGCTATCTCTAAATTTTTATTATCCACACATTTTTACACTCATTTTAAAAAAGAGGCTGATTTACTATAGGATTTAAAACTATCACTTAAAAAAGAGCAATGATGCACTTTTCATGGATCACAATTATCCATTCATAAGTAAAGTGTTTAAAAATTGTATCTGCATGGGATCGGATAATTGAATCAAATCTTCACCTTCTTTTTGAGTGACTTCGGATTTACAACTTTGGAATTAGAAAATCAGCCTCATCATGATTCTTCTTCTTTAACCCAATGTATTTTGTTTCTTTTCACTTTAAGGATTCTCTAACACAACTGAAAAAAATATCAGAGTTTTTTAGACTTCCTTTGACAGAAGAGCAACTTCGCGAGGTAGAAAGACGAACGTCTTTTACATCTATGAAAGAGAAATCTAAAAACACACATGGGAAAATTGGTGAAGCTCTCTTCAGAAAAGGTAGCAACAATTCTAAAATATATTATTATTGTTATTATTATTAATAATGATATTATTAAACAGGATTTATACAGTGCCAACTTATTATGCAGCACTGTACATTAAATAGGGGTTGCCAATGACAGACGAATACAGACAGTTCTAAGGGAGGAGAGGACCCATGCCCCGAAGAGCTTACAATCTAGGAGGGGAGGGGGGAATTTACACACAATAGGATGAGAGATATGGTGGGAGATAGTGATGGTTTCAAAAGACAGAAGAAGATGGGTAGGCAAGTTTGAGAAAATGGGTTTTGAGTGCTCTTTTAAATGAGTAGAAAGTAGGAGCAAGCTGAATAGGACGAGGAAGACCATTCCAGAGAGTTGGGGCAGCTCTAGAGAAGTTTTGTATCAGTGCATGTGATGAGGTTATGAGTGAGGAAGTCATTAGTAGGTAATTGTAGGAGCAGAGAGAACAGCTAAGGAGCATGTTTTTACTAGGTCAGAAATGTAAGTGGAACAACAACTGTGGAGGGATTTGAAGGCAAAGCACAGGAGCTTGAATTTGATTTTAAGGTATAAAGGAAGCCAGTGTAGAGATCTGCAGAGAGATGCAGCGGAAGAGGAGGGGTGGGAAGGATGGATGAGTCTGGCTGCAGCATTCATAATAGATTGTAGAGGAGAGAGTCGGGTTAGTGGAATACCAGAGAGGAGGAGGTTACAGTAGTCCAGACGAGAGATGACAAGAGTATGTACAAGGAGTTTGGTGGTCTCAGGGTAAAGGTTTAGGAATTTGAGGGGGGGATGATGAATTATGTTTTATCTAGGTTGAGTTACAGGAATCGATCAGACTTCCATGATGATATGGCCGACAGGCAGCATGAAACCTTATCCAGGACTGAGGGAGACAGGTCAGGGGTAGACAGATAGATTTGAGGGTCATCAGCATACAGATGGTACTGTAAGCCAAAGGAGGATATGAGACCACTGAGAGAGGAGGTGTACAGAGAAAAGAGAACCGGTCTAAGGACTGACCCTTGGGGAACACCAACAGGGAGGAGAGTGGGCGAGGAGGAGTTACCATTGAAAGAAAATTGAAAGGAGAGGTCAGACAGATAGGAAGTAAACCAAGAGAGAGCAGTGTCACTGACACCAATGGAGCGCATGATTTGTATTAGAATGGGGTGATCAACAGTGTCAAAGGAAAGATCAAGGAGAAGGAGCAGGGAAAAGTTGCCTTGAGACTTAGCTCTGATGAGGTCATTGGCCACTTTAGTGAGGGCTGTTTCAGTGGAATGGGCAGCTCAGAAGCCAGATTCGAGAGGGTCAAGGA
Organism: Pyxicephalus adspersus; assembly: GCF_032062135.1. Classification (NCBI taxonomy): domain Eukaryota; kingdom Metazoa; phylum Chordata; class Amphibia; order Anura; family Pyxicephalidae; genus Pyxicephalus; species Pyxicephalus adspersus. The sequence goes on from NC_092861.1 coordinate 110,105,291, forward strand.
GAGAGTTGGTGCTCAGGTAATGGGTGAAACTTTTGTAGAGAAGGCATTCAAGAAGTTTGGAGACAAATGGGAGAAGGGACGGTAGTTATAGGGTAGGGAGGGGTCCAGTGAGGCTTTCTATAGGATAGGGAGAATTTTGGCATGTTTGAAAGTGGAGGGGTATTTACCGGTAGAAAAGGAGAACTAAATAGTTTGGTTAGGGCAGGGGCCAGGATGGAGGAATGATCAGAGATCAGAGAGAATTAAGTCAAGCGGACAGGTAGTAGATGGAGATGATGAGAGAAGAGAAAAGACTTCGTCCACAGTAACAGGTCTGAGGATGGCCAGTGATGATTTACAGGTGGAAGGGGTGGGTATGGTTTGAGTGGCTCAGTGAGCCAAGATATTACCGTATTTTTCGGACCATAAGATGCACTTTTTCCCCCCCAGAAGTGGGGGGAAAAAGTCCCTGCGTCTTATGGTCCAAATGTAGCCTTCCTTCTTACCTCTCATCTGTTCCTCTGTGCCCGTGTGCGGCCTCACAGCTTGCCCGGGCCGTCTCTCCACAGTTTTCTCCTCTGCTACATCTCCTGCTGCTGTCCCATGCCCCCTGTATAGCCCCCCCTCCGGCTTTTCTCCTGTCTCCTGTTCAGCGAGGTACGTCTCCTGCTGCTGTCCCGTGCCCCCTGTGTAGCCCCCTCCTCCTTTTCTCCTGTCTTCTGTTCAGCATTCTCCTCAGCTGCTGTCCCAACCCCCCTGTATAGCCCCCCTTGGCTTTTCTCCTGTCTTCTGTTCAGCATTCTCCTCAGCTGCTGTCCCAACCCCCCTGTATAGCCCCCCTCCAGCTTTTCTCCTGTCTTCTGTGTGCTGTTGGTTTTTAATGCACATAAAATATTTTAGGACACTATTTGTTTCAGAATCTTTTTTTTCTTCATTTCCCTTCTCTAAAAACTGGTGCGTCTTATGGTCCGAAAAATACGGTATGTCTTATTTTGTCTATTTTATCTCTAATGTAGGTGGCAATGTCTTGGGAATAGATGGTTGTTGTGGGGGGAGCAGGTGTTTAGGAGGGAGTCAATTGTTGAGAAGGGGCTGCGTGTGTTGGAAGCAGCAGAGAAGTAATTTTTCTTGGTGACAGTGAACTCAGTATTAAAGCTTAGTAGCTTGGCTTTGTAGTCCATGAAGTCAGCACTGAGACCAGATTTTCTCCACTTTCTCCACTCAGCTGCACGAACAGTCTTTTGTAGCTGTTTGGTGTGATTGTTGTGCCCGGGCTCAAGGTTTGGCAGGGTGGAGGTACAGGAAGGTGGAAGGGGCAACTTTATACAAAGCCAGGGAAAGAGAGTGGTTAAACAGGGTGGCTTCATCTGGGGAGGTGATTTTGGAGAGTGCGGGGGTTGGGGATGCAAGGCAGTTTGAGAAAAGGTCGTGGTCGAGGTTACGGATTTCTTTCTGCCATTGACTAGGTCTGGGGTGTGGTAAAGGAGTGCAGGAGCTCGATAGGTTGAGGGTAATAAGGTTGTGATCAGAAAGGGGAAATGGTGAGTTGAGAAGGAGGGTGAGGTTGAAAAGTTTTGAAAATACCAGTCTAAAATGTGTCCGGCTATGTGTGTGGGGCCATTGATGTTCTGTGTGAGTCCAAATGAGGTGGTAATGGAGAGCAGTTTGGATGAGGAGGGAAGGTTGGACTTATCTACTGCAACATTAAAGTCACCAAGGATGAGGGTGGGAAGGTCATGGGAAAGAATGTGTTGGAACCAGGAGGCAATGTTATCCACAAATTGCGATACTGGGCCAGGGGGGTGGTAGACAACAGCAATAATGAGGGGTAAGGGGCTAAAGAGACAGACAGCGTGGACTTCAAAAGAGGTGAAATCCAGAGAGCATGGGGTAGGAAGGACTCTGTATGTACAGCTAGGTGAGAGAATGAGACCCACTCCACCCCCTACTTTGTTGCCAGGCCTGGGGGTATGTGTAAAGTGCAGGCCTCCATAGGAGAGAGCAGCAGCAGAGGCAGAGTCAGAGGAGGAAAGGCCAAGTTTCAGTGAGAGCCAGAAAGTTCAGAGATTTAGAAAGGAGAAGGTTGTGTATGGAGGTTCATTTATTGCCAACAGATCAGGCATTCCATAGATTGCCAGAAAGAGGGGGTAAGGACTTATGGGTAGGGTGAATGGGGATGAGGTTAGGAGAATGGAGTGTCTTGCTGAGAGTATATGGAAGAGAGAGGCTGCGTGGGGGACCTGGGTTGGGTGAGATGTCACCAGAGAGTATTAGTAAAGTAAAAAGTTGCAGGAGCACAGACAGAGAAATAAGGAGCGTGAAGGAGCAGAGAGACAATGAGTTATCAGACTGGGGAGTGCAGGGAGTAGTGCCAACAAAGAGAGAGCAGGGTGAATAATACATTTTTACAGATAACTGCGAACCATATGTGTACAATAAACAATATGGCAATCTGAAGTTCATGAGAGGCAGTCCTGTAATATGGGTTGAAGTGAGGCTTCTAAACTTACTGAGTTCCAGGAGTGGGGTATGATGATTCAATCAAAGAGATGGTTTGATGAAATACCAGTTCAGAATGGCAGCAGCAGCAGAGGATGTATTGAAGTACAGGTCGATAAATCAGTCCAAAGGCAGAAGATGGGAGTGGCAGAGTTAAAAAGCACGTCCAAGTCTGTTCCAATTCTTGTGTCAATTCCCCGTAAATAATTCCCATTGCACTCAAAATTTTGGCACTTAAGATTTGGGCACGTGACCAGGGTCTCAACATCACCTTGCCTGCTGTTTAAATAGAAGTGCTATGGGTCCTGATTATGGATGGACATTAAATAATATATATAGTAATACAGCAGTTTAAAGCCTAGATTTTAGAAATCAACAGATGTTTACATTGGGAGCTTCAGGTAGACAATAGGATTCAATTTAATTCAGCCTTCTAATCAATAAAGGCAGTTTTAAATGTCCTTAACTTGGGGACTACAGGTAGTCCCCAAGTTAAGGACACCCGACATACAGATGACTCCTAGATAGGAACGGGACTTCCCTGCTTGCACGTGTGCAGGACAGAGGCTTGATTTGGGGGAGGGGGCCGTTTGCATAACTTGGAGAAGAAGTCTTTTGCTAAAAACAACTAAGTGGGTGGTCTTAAGGACTGAGCTCTTCTGCAAGCTTTTCTAACTCTTAACTGCAGAGTTTGTCTTGGTCATTAGTTTTCTTTTTGCATATCAAAGCACAGCTTCCTCCAGAAGTTAATGAATGTCCAGGCTCCAGAAAGGTTTTGTTTTTTTTTTAATTTGTTTGAATTTTAACCATACAAATTCAACTTAACAACAAATCTAAAGTCCCTATCTCGTATGTAACCCTGGGCACTACCTGTACCTGCAGATCACCTGCAATCAGTCTCTTGGAGTTCCATGCACAGCACAGTGTAGAATGGGAGAGAGAGAAGCAGCACAGAAGGAATTACTCAGTTGTGCTCCACTGTTTGTGCTTAAGTAGTATGCCCATGAGTACATCAGTCGACTGCTTCTTCTTTTACTGTCCAGATACAGGCTGAGGGAGAAACAAGATTGTTAAGGGTTGTATCACACTTTTGTGCTGTGATGTGTTTTTCAGTAATGCAAATGTAATTCATGGTAATCATTTTATGGTGGCCGCAAGAAAGTATACTTGTGTTTTAGGGACAATGGTATTTACATAAAATAATGTCAGAAGTTTTTACATTTTAAGAGGAGAAGATGATAAGTTATGTTTTATCAAGAAAGTTACATAGTAGGTTAGGTTGAAAAAAGACATAGGTCCATCAAGTTCAACCACTAGGGAAATAAACATATACCAGATTTAAAACCCTATAAGACATAGTTTGTCCAGAGGAAGACAAAAAAACCCTTCCTTCCTGATTCCGTGAGGCAATCAGATGTTCCCTGGATCAACAGTCACTGTTATTTTTACTTTAAAGCCTTAATACCCCGTTATATTCTGTGCTTCTAGAAATCATCCAGCTTTTTCTTAAGGCAATCTATAGTAGTTTCTTAAACTACTCCGTGAGGATGCTGATTCCACATTTTCACAGACCTTACAGTGAAGAATCCTTTCCTTATCTGAAGCCTAAACTCCTGGGTTTCAGGTATCTGTAAGCCATTCATGATATGAGGGCAGACAGAACAGTCACCCAGAACAATCAAGTGTTACCTTTAATATACATTTGAAACAATTTTGTAAATGTTTATAATGTTATTCTTTAAAAATGGTGTACAACAAGCATGTCAAACTTGAAAGACCTAGATTACTGTAAAGGAAACATTTAATATTACCTTGTATCTGCTCCAATGTGTATGAAGCAACTATGGGGATTTGAGAGAAACTGACAAGATGATCAAAAATCTAACTTTACCAAATAAGAAAGAATTGTAAAAACAAGAGCTCAAGAGTGGTTCTGTTTTTCCTATATCTTGTGCAACAAGAATGAGAGACAGTTTCATCACAGTTCTTGTGTAAAACTGGAATACAGGATAGTGAGACAGTGCCCGATTCATCAACAAAATCCGCGATTGCTGGAAGCGCGAAAGTACGCGCGGCCAGCGAACGCGGTCTACCGCGGTCCAGGGACGAGTGCGCTCACACACGCGCCTTCTCACTGCCGGCCGGATTCCTGCCTTCATGATAATGAGCAATAGGGGGCGCGAATCTGCCAATTAAGGCGATTAGAGAGGAGTTGAACTCGGTTAACTCTTGGCTAACAGGAAAGAAATTAGTGATTTAAAAATATGCGTTTTTCTTAGCGCACATAAATGTTTAAAATATTTCAACAGCGCAAATATTTTTTTTTAGGGCTAAGGGTAATGTGTGTGCCATTAGAAAGAATGATTTTTTAGGGGAACAGTGACTTTTAATGCAAGATCGCCAGTAAAAAGCTGCCGGATATGCGCGGTTCCGTGCGCGAGCTTTTTCAGTTGCTGAATAGCGCAACGGCGTACGATTTTGGATCGCGAATACGAATGCGCGAGCCATCATCCGATTCTGCTTGATGAATCACTCGTGTGCACTTGATGAGTGCACTCGTCAGTGCTATTACTGCCAATGGCCACAGACAGTCTTGGAGCTAATAGAGTTACCTGTCAAAATTTTGTTTTGGAACAGGACAAGTTGGAGACTGGCAGAGCCTCTTCACTGAAGAACAGAGCAAGGAGATGGATGCAAAGTTCCATCAACATCTCGCTGGGACAAAGCTTGGAGATTTGCTAAACTATAATAAATATTGCAAGTTCTAGACATTTTCAAAATGTCACTGATTTTACTAATGTGTATCTGCAACTATACTAAATTTAATGTGTTACAAATCCTGAATAAATAATGAATTTGTTAGCTTAGTAAATTCACTTATCTGCCATGTTTAAATAATTATTGTAATGGATTTAGAGTTATTTTGTGGATGCCAATGTCCTAGCAATAGCAGTATTAGGCATTCTGAATGTTAACAGTATGACCTGGACCCTGAGGATGAAATATTAACACATACTATGGTTCTCCTTCCCTGCATTTACATTCTTATTGTATTGCTTTCAGATTACTAAATTAAACTGCATTTCTTTCAATTTTGAGCAACAATCATATTTACTTTTTTTTTCTTCATAGAATCTGTGACAAATTATTTCAGTTTCCTGGTAATCTTTATCACTTACATAAACCCACTAACATATAGATGTTTATTCCTTCTGTATAGACAAAAAAGAGGATTTGTGAAGTTTTGCCACTTTCTTTTTTGGCCATACAGGGGTATTACCTGAGCAATATTGGCATGACTGCCGAATTGGTAAATATTTTCTTCGTAATTTTTTTTTCCAAATGATGAGTCAGACTGCTTGTCATTGATTTGAAATGTACATGTACACTGCCATCCAAAAGTTTAGGGTCATTTAGCAAAATTCTTTTCTTCCATGAAAAGAAATGAATGAGTCTAAATAGAAAACAGTATGAAATGAATATTAAAAAGGTAATGTTGAGTTAAAATGATTTTTTATTTGCAATAATTGTTTATTTCAAAATTTATTTTGTCAAAAAAACCTCCATTTGCAGCAACTATGGATTGGCAATCCTTGGGCATTCTCCCTTAAATTGGATTGACTTGATGGGCACTTTTTATGTACTTTTCAGTCAAGCTGCCACCATAGCAGCTCTGTGACTGTGCTAGTCCCTCCGTCCTACACAGAAGCTTTATAATTCTTTATTAAATAGCCCTTGCATAGTTAAAATGTGTGCTTTAAGTCATTGTTCTGTTGGGGGACAAAATTGGCTCCTATCAAATGCTGCCCACAGGGTATGGCATGCTGTAGTAAAATGGAGAGATAGTCTTCTTTATATTGGGTCCTTTTCAACCTGCCAAAATCTTTTTTTCCACAAATGTAGCCCCAGATTGCCATCACCCCCGCCCCAGTTGACTCCCCCATGTTTAATGAGTAGTATTAAGCAATTCTCCAGCATCTTTTCATTTAGTCTGCATCTGACACATGCTTTTCTTTGTGATATGAACACCTCAAACTTGTGTTCATCTTTTCAAGACTTTTTCCCCAGTCTTTCTATGTCCGGTGTTTTATGATGTTTTGCTGATCTCAATCTTTTCTTTTTATTGGTCATTCTCAGATAGGGCTTTTTCATTGCAACTCTTGAAAAAAAAAAACAAGCCTTCCGGAGTTTCTTCTTCACTGTTGAGACTGGCATTTTGAGGGTCCCATTTAATGGAGTTGTCATTTGATGGTTTGTGAGACCTCTGATTCTCAAACTACATTCTTATCCTCTTGCACAGTTGTACACCAAGGCCTTCCACTCCTCTTTCTTTAGCAATCAGAGACAGTTTGTTAAGCTCTGTGGAGAGAGTAGTACACAGCAGTGTAGGAGATTTTCAGTTTCTTGGCAATCTCTTACATGGAATAGCCTTCATTCCTTCTTGCAAAAATAGACTAAAAAGTTTGGGGAGCAAGTTTCTGGACATTTTGAGTCAGTCTTCCACCTCACCAACTGATACAACAGGGTTTAATCAGTGTAACTTTTTTCAGCCATAGTGTAAGGTCCTAGTCCCCACCAGACACCAGTCCCCCATTCTAACACTGCACTCTTCACCTATAGTAAGCCCCCGCTCAGCCTGTGGAAGCTGGTTGCATTTCCAAGCACACGGTTGCCCCAGGATGGTGTCTGAAGATGGGCTGGCAAAGGACCAGGAGCCCACAGATAAAGCAGTACCAAGATTCCAACAGAGACAAGTCCAGAATACAGAGGCAAAGGTCATACACTTATTATCCCTCTACCAAACGAAGTACACGAGGGGAGGGCAAAACACAAGCAGAGTCAGGGTCACAGGGAAAATGTTGGTTCAGGCGGCATAAACTCCCAGGTAAGCAACAAGTCAGCAACAGTAAATCAGACCACTGTCTGTCCAGCACAGATTAGCCTAGCTATACGCTACAACAGGCACTGGTGACTGGGAGCGGAGAGGCTATAAAGTCCCAGCAGCCAATGGCAGTGCAAGATAGAGTCAGGAATTATTTGCCTCTGAAATCCCCTTCAGCTGTGCATATACTCACAAAGTGGTGTTAGGGATGCCAATAAAATATATAAGGCTGCACGGCTAAAGGAAAATCACTGGACAGAATAAACCATGTTTTATACTTCTATGGCACACAGCATGGAATCGGCGGGAAGATAAACAACCCCTAACATGTAGTAAGATCATTACAAAAGGTTTTTCTAATGATCAATTAACCTTTTACACTAACAGACATGCATTAGTTAACACAACATTCCATTGGAACTCAAGACTTATTGTTGCTGATAATGGGCCTCTCTACATTATTACAAATATTCAATTTATTTACAGCCATTTCCAGCTACATTAGTTAGTTAGGTACAACACTAACATTAGCTGGACGGTAATTTGCATTGATTTGATGGTATTTTAATGGACAAAACAATTGTTTTCTTTCAAAAAATTTGGATATTTTAAACTGTTCCTAAACCTGATGCCACATTTTTAAAAACTGAACTTCAGCTCCACTTTAAGCAGTAGCTCACTATCCATGTGGTTGCATTTATTGACGCTGGAATTTGTCTTAGCCCTCTCTCTTGCATAAGTTGGACTGTGCCTGAGAAGATACAGTAGATGGTCCCAGTCGCAGATCCCTAGGCAATGCAATACCTTGGGGTGCAAAAGCTTACTAATGCACTTGGCAATTGATAGGGAGGGAAATCCCACTGGACCCCACTAGTATGTCTGAGACCTGTTCCTTCATCCACTAAGGACCACATACCTCTACTGCCACCCTGACCACAGCAAGTAAGGTCTTCAGTTCACTTATGCTGGGTATATTAATTTTTCTACAGTGGAGCACCTAACACATCTTTTCTCTCCAAAGTCCTAGCTGGGTGGGTTTGACTCCTTGCACAATTAAAACAAATTGTGCTTCTTTAAAGCTGACCCTTCCCACCCCTACCAGGCTCACTTACAAAATACCCAGTGTACCTTCATGATGTCAAAGTTTACACAGTGTAGATTTTGTAACCCCTTTGCTGGGTCTGAACTTTACAGTTGTGAATTTGCATGCTTCCTGATACCAGGTATTTCACGGCAGTCATGACTGTTAAAGAAGTGGCAGAACAGCACCGTGAAAGTTCATATAAGTAGTTCATGGGAGGAGCTTTTAGTAAGCCTAAAATACTACTATAAATAATAGGTTAATAAAAAAAAATCATCCAGGTTAAGTATACCCAAGAACAAATATACCTATATTGAAGGACACTGAATTACTGTTCATATGTCCAAGCCATACAAAAGGAAGAAGGCATTCTATTGCCAACAAACTGAGACATCAATGGAATATATATGGGCTAGCAACACTTGCTGTTGGACAGCCAGACAGTTAAACATTCTGAATTGTGTGAAAATCTATAGTGATTGCTTTATCTATGAAGATCTAATTCCATACTAAGACATTGTTAAGTCACCAAAAAGCTGCATGTACCTGCTCAACCCTGGCAAGAACATAGATAACTGATCATATACTGTATGCCAACACAAGGGAAAGACATGCTGAGAAAAAAACTGTTAATTACTGTTTTAAAAGAAAACATATCAGAGGCAAGGTGCACCTGCCCTGATTAGATAGGAAGAAAGCCAAAAGCAGTACAGTTTTGCATAATCATGTTCACCTTAGTATACTCATGACCATTTTCTATCTGCAGGTCAAAGAGGGTCAATTACCACTTATAATACAAGGAAAAAGAGACTTCAACCAAATATTTTATTTGTATGCTAGCAGTTATGAAGCTAAACTCTGGGCAGTTACCATTACAAAAATATTCCTGTTACGTATGTAAGGATGTATATGATGATATAATCAATGGGTTACCTCATTTTCCCTGTTCAATCATGCAGAGGGGACAGGTTAGTTTCCAAGCTAGGCACCAAACCGTACAAATCAGAAAAGGAGAGCGCACCAACCCACCAAATCCACAGGGCTGAACAGTAGTCATTCCCAACGGGTCATTCAGCATTCCGCCAGGGTGGACCAAACAACGTCAGGGGACTGCTGCACATACACTAGATTTTTGCCACGGCTATTTGTCTTGGGCATAAACTCTAGCATAGGAGACAAAATTATATTTATAATCTCAGTTCATGTTATATTCTACACATATACAGTATATAAAAGTATACTGATTTAGTTGTGTAGTTAAGTTTGCATGTGTTTCCTCCCAAATTCTAAAAAACATGCAGTTAGGTTAATTGGCTTTCCCCAAAATTAACCTTAGACTGTAATAAAGACATATGACTATGGTAGGGACATTAGATTGTGAGCTCCTTTAAAGGGACAGCTAGTGACATGACTATGGACTTTGTAAAGTGCTGTGTAATATGTTGGCGCTATATAAATACTGGATAATAATATTAAAAATAATAATACCTATGTTTTATTATTTCATCCATCTATTGGATCAGAGCGCTTCTTGATCACTTATTGCTTTATGGACTGAATGAACGAGATATACCCACTAATAGCTTAGAATTGAGTACCCTCTTGGCCCTACCTTTGTGTAAGAATCAGTGTTATCGTAACAGTATTGTGCTATCTATAGGACGCAAATACATAAACGGAGTTATTCCAACTTTTGGGTTAAAATGTATGAGGCTAATCTGTGCTTGTGCAATGTATTTGTATAGTAGCCCTAAAGCTTGGCCTACATATGGCAACTTTTAGGCAATTCACCTTAAACCAAGCGATCTACCATCCACTAATTGATCATCCACCTAAACTTAATTAATTAAACTGGGCAATAAATTGACAGCTTCAATACAGGTAATTAACAGAGAAAGTGCACAGATCAAAAGCGATCAGGTTTTTTGAGCCAATTTTAAATCCACTTCTTTGTGGATGACACAAACCACTATTTTCTATGTAAATTTAGGTTTTGGATTACAGAATAAAAGTGGTTAAATTGCTGGAAAGTCTCCATGTGTCTCTAGGTTCAGGAAGTGACTTGTCATTCTTATTAGTAGGTCAGAGTATGTTGTATTCATTTGTATTTGACTCTTTATTTGCTTTGGTTTAGACATTGTGTAACAACCAAGGGAATGTGTGCAAGAAAAAGGCTTGGTGTGTAATCCTCCCCCTCCCTGTGCCTCCTTTAAATAGGAAGTTCTAGTATCAACTCTGTCAGTCTCTGTGCTTCTACTCTATAGGAAAGATGGCTTCTAGTGAGGAGAAACTAACAAAGAAGGAGATATTCCGGGCAGAAATGAAGAAAGTTGCAGAAAAGGCCAGCAAAATGAAACCAGAAGAGCTGCAATTTAAATATAAAGGAATTCTGTACCCTAGTCTTCTCTGCAGTGAGGCAACTTTTCAAGCCATGGAGAAACTAGAAGCCAGAGAAGATGATGTGTTTATTATAACATATCCAAAATGTGGTAAGTGT
>NC_092861.1:110118342-110162381 GCF_032062135.1 Pyxicephalus adspersus
AGGGGGACATTAACCAAGCAGCACTGTGCGTTGATTTGCTTTTCATTCCTTCATGAATGGTCATTCTTTGATCTGTCCTCATAGATTCATGAACAACTTTGGGTACCATGTGTGTACATAGCCTAAGAGATGGTCTAACACAGGAGTAGGCAAACTCCGGCCTTTAGGCCAGATACAGCCTAGCCAGTAGTCCGTTCTGGCCAAACACCCCCTTGGTTGATCCGACCTAATCCCGGCCAGCAGGGGTCGGCAACCTGCAGCTCCGGAGTTGTATGAGCCTCCTTGTTATGCCTCTTTTTCCTATTTACTGCGGCGGGCGTTAACACTTCCGCCACCAGGGTAAGGGGACATTCCCTTTCCTCTGTATGCATTGCGGAGGAGAGAGATTTCCTTGCAGGGGCGTTCCTGGTGGGGGGAGGAGCCATCAGCGTGGGACTCAAGAGAGATTTGGGCCTAGTGTGCCTTCTTGACCTCCTAAAATGGCCTAGTAGCCAAAAAAGTTTGCTGACCCCTGGTCTAAAAGATTCAGAAAATGAAACAAATGTAATCCTGGATGCACTGGAATTTTAAAAAGACCCTTCAGGAACAAAAATGCCATTTATTGTTGAGCTGTAAAATAGACATGTTACAATGTAATGTCAAAACTTTGTTGGGAAGAGAATAGAGAAAACAACAATTACAAAACTATTTTGTTGTTAAGAGCATTGACAGAATTCATCTGTTAAGTCAACACAGCTTCACGTATACACTGTTCACAAGTTCAAGCCTCAGTCCTGGATACTAATAAATGTGTAAAATAACCTAAAGTGACCCGGTATGCACATAACATATAATGTCAAGAGGTAAAAGGAAGGAACACAATTCTTTTTCTTGGCAGACTTTATGTTTGATCAAATCTCAATGTGACCTAAGTTAGTCATAGCCTGGTCAAAAGGTAATAAAGTAAAAAAAAAAAACTCATGAGCCTTTAGTATAATATTGTTATACTTTATTCTAGGAACAAACTGGACAATACAGATACTACACGAAATGCTTTTTGAACTGCACAATAAAGAGCCAACGCTAGATCAAGCCATGTTGGAGTTTGGGAAGCCAGATAAATATGAGGTTTGTACAAAATATGGGTACTGCAATAAATAATGCATATGGTATTACATTATTGGTGATTGTATTCATTTATCTGCTTGATTTGTTAAACACGATGACAGTAAATTTAAATTAATCGGTAACACTTTACATACCTCATGGGTACCCTCACAGTAATACTCATTGTGGCTGTGCATTTCATGCAAAATACATTTTTTTATACGATTTTAGCACAATCAGGCACAGCCATGTGATGGAGGTGACTCTAAAATTTGGAGCAAGCAGCAATGTTGTCACAGCATCACAGGAATCTGCATCAGGTGGAATTCACTGGGCAAGGTCAACAGTGTAGATGTACAAATACATTTCTTGCAGCAGCCATGTTTTTAATGTGAGGCCATAGTTCAAATGTAAATGAATGGGCTTTCAAATGTGGGCTGTGTCAAACACAGCTAAGCCGCTCTAAACAATTTTAGGTTGTGACAACTCCAGGTCATCACAACCTTAAGGCTGCCTAGCAGCACTGTCACAACTGCCAAAAGAATGGTAAACAGTGAAACCCATGCCACTGTCAGTATGTTTAAAGTGAAAATTAACATTACAAAATGAAATGCGAACAGGCATGTCCTGTTTGCAAATTATTAAATATACATGCCTGGTCTCCATTTTTTATTTACACTCACCTGTCCATTGCCATTCCATCTTCATCCAGTCCTCTTCCAGGTGTCAGGACTTCTTCAGGCATCGTGATCGGCCAGGCCAGGAAAACGCAGTACCTACCTTAGACTAGGTACACACGTGTAGTGGTTCTCGTCCGATAATCGGCTCAGGGCTGAAACTGGACAAGAATCTTGCGTGTGTACATTGCTCCTTGTCCGAACGACTGTTTGGCGGATCCACGGACAATGGACGACGAATGATTGTAATAGAAGTGAAGGGGCAGTGAGCTCAGCGGGACCCCGCTACGTCGTTCTTCCCCTCCCCTCTCCATAGAGCAGAACAGTGCTGTATGTACAGAGCTTGTTCATGCATCATGCAGTCGTTTGGAGTTCATGCATCGTGCAGTCGTTTGGAATAGATTGTGAAAGATCCAACGACAATTATTGCACGTGTGTACATAAACATATCCTCTGCAGACTGGTAAGTATGTTTTTATTGGAGAGGGTCCTGACCCTTTTTCAATAAAAATCCTGTATGCCTGCAATTTTTCATTGTGTGAACAGAAACGGGATAAATAAGATTATTAAAATTATATATTTTCATATTTTATATTTAGATTATATATCTATTTATATTTAGATTATATAAATAAGATTATTATTTTCACTTTTCCCCTATGTGACTCCATTTCTTCATATGCATATATATGTGTGCATGTATTAATAATTAAAACAAAGCTTCCATTAACATTAAATGTTCTTTTTGTTCTGTAAAGTATCTGAATCAACAGCCATCGCCAAGAGTCATGTCATCACATATTACATATGAAAACATTCCGAAAACATTTTTTGAAAAGAAGACCAAGGTATAGTCCTAGTAAATTTGCTGTTCTTTTTGTAAAAAAATATATATTTGTACATTTTATATCAGCAGCTTTCAGATATCAGAAATGTGTTCATTTTAAGCATGTGTACGTTTATATTTGGGAAAAAACTTTCTTGAAAATGTAGATAATGTGTAGATATTCTACGTGATACTTTTCCTTACTATAACGTATTTACAGTGCTCATCCTGAATATGTCATATGGCTTCTGGGTCCTTCCATTGTAGTTTAATACCATCTGGCCACAAATACAGAATCCTTGGAGTTTTCTGTGCATTGAACAGATAGAGCAAACATCTTTTATGTTATCTTTCTCCCAAGTTATCATCTGTTAATTACTAATTTCTCATGAAATGACAACAAGTGAAGTGAGTGAGAATTGCCACCAGGGAACAGGATGTTTGGTATTCCCAGGCTTACTATGAAAATAAATACATTTATGAAAATAAAGTTAACTAGTTTAGGGATCTCTTCAAAATAGGACTGGTATTCTGCAATAAATTACATTTGCAAGCTGGGTTGGATAACATTAAAATGACCAAAGTAAAAGAGTGGGAACAGGCTCTTTGGAATGGCCATGGGCAATTTTCTGATAAAATAACATTTCTTCAAAAACATTTCCATTCAGGTCTAGTAATGAGTTTCAATGGTTATGTACATAAATATATAATTTGGCCAATATCTTTCAGTTTTATATAGTGGAAGGTTTAGAACCTCTATCATGTATTTCTTTCTGCTTGTCCCTTTTGGGCATTGTAACCTCTCTATTTGATCTGGTCAGATAGGAGTTTAAACAAAAGGGAGAGGGGCAGAAGAAAGGGGGGGGGGGGGCTGTGCATATTTCTGCTACTCCTAGGCAGGGGCACAGCATGCAGGTAATAGGGACAGTTAAAATTGCTGCAAATACAATTTGCCATTTTTTTCTCATTTTTGACTGTTAGCCAAGTAAAATCACACCAATCATTTCAAAAGGTAGTTTCTCCAAATTTTTACCCAAAAAATTTGCCTAGTTTCCCATGCCAGGGAAAAACTGAGCATTAGGCTAGAGTATGCCATCTAGGTTCCTGCCACCAGTGTAAGATACAAAATGAGCCATTTCTGTATTGGTGACCTTTTTCAGCCATCTGTTCCTGATGACAAGAAGAAATTGCATCACGACCACAACCACCAACAGCAATGCCATATTACTTAGTACAGCAGCTGGATTGGCTGAGCCATACAATACCTGTTATCGACAGGACTAGTCTGGACTGAGTTTGGCAGTAGGCTGCTGGATTGAAATTATATGTTCCGAGCACCTCTAGAAGAGAACTATACTGTTTTTTTGTTTGTTTTCCTACATTTGTTTTTGTTCTTGTTGCAGATACTACTTATCCTTCGGAATCCAAAAGACACAGCTGTGTCCTACTACCATTTCTCAAACAACAATCCTGTGCTTCCTTCATATGAATCTTGGGACTTGTTCTTCAAGGATTATCTATCTGGAGATGGTACTTGGCTGAATGTCTTTTAAAACATACAGGAGGCACACTTAAATCCAACACACTTTCTTTGTCACCTACTTGTGTTGAAATATGTTTAGCTTTACAACAGCGTTGTGTACTATAAAGATTGGCAAAACGATTCTATTTTAGCTCATGCCATTAAATCATAATTAAAGGGGAGTTATCTAATGAGACATTAAAGCATCAAGAACAGCCATCTATAGAATGTGAACACTATTTTTGCCTAAATGTGAGTGAATGATTGAAGTCAGCACAACTTTACCTAATTCTTCAAGCCAAGGGAATTTTTCCTGTGCAAAGTTCTGTTTACTTGTCTCAATGAATGAGGTAGAGCTAAGAGGGCTTAGCAAAGCATTTTGTTTTCTTTTGTTCACTAAAATAAAAATGAATTTTGTTAGTGAGCGCTACTCCTTTAGTAAATCAGGGTCATTGTTTATTTTACAGGGTATCCCTGTATGTTACATACTGTCTTAATTTTTTTTTTTTTTTTTTTAGTAATCTATGGATCGTACTTTGATTATACTCTTCAGTGGGAGAAACATATTGATGATGGAAATATTCTTGTACTTACATTTGAAGACATGAAAATGGTAAGTGTTTGCTCTATATTTTATATTAATACCAATAACTGCTTTTGTTATATATTTTTATGAATAAACACATCTACAGAGGATATCGTAAGGATCTACAAAACAAAAAGAAAAATTTATAAAACAATGATTAGATTTTATACAGTAGAAAGCATAGTGCTTTCTTCATCATACTGTAATCACCACCAAATAGTTGACGAAAAGTTATGCTTACTTCATTTGGTGTAACTGATACCCGTTGGGTGTTTCAGAAAACTTGGAATGGATTTTGTAAAGTCAATTTTGTCTATTTGTTTTTAAATGTTTTCAATCCTGAACCAGATTTATTCCAAGTTTGCTGGTTCACCCATGGTTTACCGAAGAAAGCGTATCTTCTGCAGTCCAATAAATCGGGCCCAGTGGCAGAGGTACGGAGAAGAGAAAACGTTGTTTGTTCAATTGTCTTTTTGTCCTTCCTAAAATGTGAGCCACCAGATGAGGTCTCAGGACCTCACAATTTCACCTTTTTTGTACGTAAAAACTTTTGCCCTATAGCCCTTATTGTCTGTAACTTCTTTCAAATGGTAGCTGCAAGCTGGAGCCTTAGCACAGGTTCACCCACATACGTTTACCAACAATATTTGCCATCAGTGTCCTTTTCTAATTTTCTTGCTTGTTTAATTTAGATAACTTGCCATCCTTGAAAGAAAAATGTTTGCCTCCCTCATTGTGTGTTGGTTGTTCTACCTTCCCTTCTTGGAAGTCCACACTGCAGACGTTGCTCAATGAGCAATTTGGACTTCTTAGTTCAATTACCACTGATACCAGTGATGTTTTTGGCTGTAGAGGCATTCTTTCACTTGTTCAACAATGTAAGAAGATATTTTAGGGGTTCTTTAATGTAAAAAGGTTGAGAAAGACTGCTCTAAAGCTACGTCTCTCAACGAGGGTTCCTCCAGGGGTTCCTTGAGCGACTTGTGACTCTCAGTTTAGTTTAAGTGACACCAATGTTGATTTTTGCTATCTGTAAGGGTGACAATTTTCCCACTGGCCAGCAGTGTAAGATTCATTATACTGACCACCATACTAATGTACTGTGAGTAGTGGATATAGTAATTATTGTAGGGGTTCCTTAAGACCTGAAAGGGTTTCCCCATGTTAAAAGGTTGAGAAAGAGTGCTCTAGAGAGTGCTAATAATGATAAATGCAATATTGCTATTTATATATTTGCTGTCTACAGGACCTTCCAAAGGAGTTGAGAAAAATAAGTGACTTCTATGGGTTGTCACTAACAGATGAGCAAATCAAAAAGGTACACGAAAAAACTACATTTAAGTCTATGAAGGAGAATTCTGGCAACACACATGGAAATCTTGGAAATGTTTTCTTCCGAAAGGGTAAGTTATTAAAACTGATTTGTCCGGTGTTTTACAAACAAATAATACAGATATTATTCTAACACCTTGGGTTTGATTTACAAAAGATGTTTATTTCAACCTACCAATTATATGCAAGACATGGAGGGAAGATGCATGTGTCAGTCCTCTAGACTAGTCCTCTTCTATTTTGTAGAAGCAGTAGGTCATATCTGATTAGAGGTTGGGAGTCAGGTGGATCTGTAGAGGCTGCTGTAAATTCTTTTCAGATAGTTAAGACAAAAACATTTTAATAACCACGCTCCCTTGTTTTCTATTTTCTATATTTCAATGGCCAAGGTAGGTAGCTTCCAGAATTAGAGGGTCTTGGTGGTGTGTTGGGGGTGTGTTATCCCCTGTTGGCGTTAGTTGTTTTATTGGAGGCTTAGTCCCCTTGGGATATCTGAAGTAGTCAATTCTTATGCTGTCCTGACATTGGTGTAGTGCATTTGGGGGCAGGGATGGATTTTAGCCATTGGTTAGCTGACACTAAAGACTGTCTTCATGTAACAAGTGAAACTAAAGTCCCACTTTAAAAAATCCACATGCAGACAGGTTCTGCAATAAGTACCTTACCTGCCTGATTGTCGCCCAGCTGTCAAATACCGCTGAGCTGTGCATGAGCAGCTCAGCATTTGTTTCCAGGAATACCTGGCAATCCCAGCTTCTCTTTGTGAATGCTGGGAATGAATAAACTTGCACACACCTGCACAAGAATGATCCCAGCCAATTAGGTTAGCTAAAGATTGTCTCCAGCAATGGTCACACCCTATAATGGGTTTTGCAGGTTTAGTTCTGTTTTAAAACCATGCCATGCAGTGTGTGCTTATTGGCAGCTTTAACAAAGGGATAAATCATGACTGATGGATAAATCAGTAATATTCATGTTCATGTTGGATAATTTAAGCTTTATTTGTATTTATTTATAATAATCATTTGAGTTCTGTGTAGCTCTAACCAAAGCAAATTATCAATTTACAAAGGGATTTTTTACTTAGTCTAGTAAATGTAGTAAAAATTAACGAAAATTAAAAAAAACAAGAAAAAAGTATTAGTTTTGCTTGCACGTAAATGGATCACTGAAGTCAGCAGATATACCTTAATTCACTAAGATAAGGGGATTATCCCTTGCAGAGTGACAGCCTTTGTTGTTTTAGTTTAGTAAATCAACTCTACTGTTTTTTTAAATACTGTTTACAGCGATACAAAGTACTTTTCACTACCTGTTTTGATGTAAAAAAATAGCTTTACTTAAAAGCAAAACATTAACCTTAAAATCACCCATCTCAAAGTACAAACTGGTAGTAGAATCTTTTTAATATTAACTGATAGGGAGATAAAAATAGATGTACTGCAAAGCTGCATAGTCACAATCAAGCTTTGATTTGACTAGTAAATAATATTAACAGCAACCACATAGTGAGGTCCAATTTAAGATGCAAGATTGTGTAAATGTTCACTTCAGTTACCCAATCATATGCAAAGCAACTGCACATGATTCAATATTTAAAGTAAACAGAAATGTGCTTTTCACATGCAAATGTTTGAGTAAAGACTTGTTAAGTAAATCACATCCACTAAGGGAACCTTAGTAAAACAACTTATTCATATAATATTTAGCATAGAAGAATTGTTCACTGCAACATTGTTAATCAATTATCTGTTTCTATTTGATCCAAATCAGACTATCAGGGACCAGCTTAAACACAAAAATGATATATATTTATATTAATGATATGATCTACACCAATGAAATCCCAACAAAGACTTGGTACAAAATAAGTCTAAATATAGTCACATATTACTTACATATTATAACAAGCTTACTTTCCTCATTTAACTCACAAACAGTTTGGGATTTTCCAGAGGAGGGTTGTCGTGCTGCAGCTAGCGAAAGTGTAATATATCTTAAATGTAAATCAAGTACTTTATTACTATTTTATTTGTTTTTTAGGAGAAATTGGGGACTGGAAGAACCTTTTTACTGAAGAACAGAGTAAAGAGTTGGATGCACAGTTTGAAAAGTATCTTGCTGGTACAAAACTTGGAAAGATGATTAACTATGAAAAATACTGCACATTTTAGTACATTTTAGTGTATTAAACTTTATCTCTTTTTAAAAAAAATGTATGTTTTTTTATACAATTGTAGTAATTAAAAGCTTTTTTAGTACATTATAAGTTTTTTTTTTTTTTTTTGTACTTGTATGTATGTATATATATATATATATATATATATATATATATATGAAATGCAGTGGTTTGAAGCCAATATACATATTGTTGGCTGTACATAGCAGAATTTGATTGTATAACCCACATTAGATTAACCAAAAAATATATAGTATACTCAGAAAGAATTAACGTGAATTGAGTTTTTGTTTATGTAGGCCCTTGAAGTTCATAAATCAGAAGTCCCCAACCCCCAGCCGTCTGACAGGTGGGCCGTGAGAGCACGGGGACCAGCAGTGGTCTGCAGCTCTGGCCAGTGCACCCCCCAGTGTGGTCAGGAGAAGGTCCCTACTGGGGGGGGGGGCTCACTGGCCAGAACGGCGGACCATCTCTCCCGTACAGATCGGGTTGTGTCTCCAGAGTGGGTGTGTTCTGGCATTATGACGTCACTCAGGGTGAAGTTTCTTCCCATTAGAGTGACATAGGACTCCACATGCGTAGTCCGCTGTCTATAGATTCAGTGGTCCGTGAGCGTTCTGTTTTAAAACCATGTCATGCAGTGTGTGCTTATTGGCAGCTTTAACAAAGGGATAAATCATGACTGATAGATAAATTAGTAAAATTCATGTTCATGTTGGATTTTTTAAGCTTTATTTTTATAAAAAAAAATCATTTGAGTTCTGTGTAGCTCTAACCAAAGCAAATTATCAATTTACAAGGGATTTTTTTTACTTAGTCTAGTAAATGTAGTAAAATTAACGAAAATTAAAAAAACAAGAAAAAAGTATTAGTTTTGCTTGCACATAAATGGATTACTGAAGTCGGCAGATATACCTTCATTCAGATAAGTGGATTATCCCTTGCAGAGTGACAGCCTTTGTTGTTTTAGTTTAGTAAATCAACGCTACTGTTTTCTTAAATACTTTTTATCAGCAATACAAAGTACTTTTCACTACCTGTTTTCATGTAAAAAAAAATAGCTTTACTTAAAAGCGAAACATTAACCTCAATATCACCCATCTCAAAGTACAAACTAGTAGTAGAAGCTTTTTAATATTAACTGATAGGGAGATAAAAATAGATGTACTGCAAAGCTGCATAGACACAATCAAGCTTTGATTTGACTAGTAAATAATATTAACAGCAACCACATAGTGAGGTCCAATTTAAGCTGCAAGATTGTGTAAATGTTCACTTCAGTTACCCAATTATATGCAAAGCACCTGCACATGATTGAGTATTCAAAGTAAACAGAAATTTGCCTTTTTGCAATTGTTTGAGTAAAGACTTGTTAGTAAATCGTAAATCACATCCACTAAGGGAACCTTAGTAAAACAACTTATTCATATAATATTTAGCATAGAAGAATTGTTCACTGCAATATTGTTAATAAATTATCTGTTTCTAATAGATCCAAATAAGACTATCAGCGACCAGCTTAAACACAAAAATGATATATATTATATATATATATATATATATATATATATATATATATATGATATGACTATATATATATATATATATATATATATATATATATATATATTACAAATCATAGGCTAAAATGTTTACAAACAGTTTGGGAGTTTCCAGAGGAGGGTTGTGGTGCTGCAGCCGACCAGCGAAAGTGTAATATATCTTAAATGTAAATCAAGTACTTGATTACTATTTTATTTGTTTTTTAGGAGAAATTGGGGACTGGAAGAACCTTTTTACTGAAGAACAGAGTAAAGAGTTAGATGCAAAGTTTGAAAAGTATCTTGCTGGTACAAAACTTGGAGAGATGATTAACTATGAAAAATACTGCACATTTTAGTACATTTTAGTGCATTAAACTTTATCTCTTTTTTAAAAAAATGTATGTTTTTTTTATACAATTGTATTAATTAAAAGCTTTATTAAAGTACATTATAAGTTTTTTTTTGTACGTGTGTGTGTGTGTGTGTATATATGTATATATATGTATATGTATATATGGCTGTATATAAAGTACGGTATACCCAGAAAGAGTTAACGTGAATTGAATATTTTGTTTATGTAGGCCCTTGAAGTTCATAAATCAGTCCCCAACCCTTGGCCATCTTACAGGTGGGCTGCAAGAGCACGGGGACCAGCGGTGGTCTGCAGCTCTGGCCGGTGCACCCCCCAGCGGGGGCAGGGGAAGGTCCCCAATGGGGGATGGTGCACCGGCTAGAACCGCGGACCATCTCTCCCGTACAGATCGCAAACTCCGTGCAGTGGGCGGGTTGTGTCTCTGACATGGGGGGGTTCTGGCATTATGACGTCACTCAGGGTGAAGTTTCTTCCCATTTGAGTGACACAGGACTCCACATGCGCAGTCCGGTGTCTATAGATTCAGTGGTCTGTGAGCTGCAAGAGGTTGGGGACCTCTGCCATAAATTATGCATATTTGTAACATCTGGTCAGCTTAATAAGCCCAGAGTGAAGGGCCAGATTTCTCACAAGGCCACATAGCACTATAATGACATCCCTTTGAGGAACTGGAACCTGCTGCTGTTGGCTGACCAACTGTAGCGTAACAGAAAGCACAAAGTAAAAGTGAATATACAGAGGTCGCAGAGTGCAAAGATCTGTGCAGGGTGACATTTGTATTGAAGGTACTTTTTTCTCTCTGTCTTCCCTCCCTCTCTCCCCCCTGTTTTTTCCCCACCTCTTTGTGTGTCTCACCTTTTACTCTCTTTTTCTCTCTCTCTCCCCGCAAAAAAATGTATTTACAAAATTAATCAGGCTCGTAATTTTTACACTATTGGAGAGCATGTGCAGTTTATGGAAGATACGGCATGCAGCTGGGGGTTATGAACAGGGGAGCTGGAGGCTGCTATAACCCATATCAAAGTAAAAAAATAATTACTGAAATAAAAAGACAAGTGATAAATGTTAGGAAAAAATACTTTTGATGCTCATATTATAGGGATGTAACCTGACAGCAGGGCAGAGGGGGAGAGAATGTTTGAACAGATGTTACCTGTTTAATGGCTGCCTTAAAAATATTTAGTTTCTGGAAGTGTGGGATGTTCTTGTGGTTCCTTCCGCTGAACCATGTGACTACTGTGTACTGTGCTGAGGTAGGGCCTGCAATAACAACACTGTCCTACAGCAGAAGGCCAGGTATCCAACACACTAAAACTAGTACTGCATGTCACTGAAAATTAGAACAATGGGCCTGATTTATCAAAGCTCTTCAAGGCTGGAGAGGATACACTTCCATCAGTGATCCAGAAAACTGGAATGGATCTGGTACAGGATTGGAAACATTTGCTAACTAATAACCTTCAAGTATTTGCTATCTTTTCCAGGTTTGTTGAATCACCCAGATTAACGGATGAAAGTGTATCTTCTCCAGCTTTGGAGAGCTTTAATAAATCGGGCCTAATGTGTTATTTATTTATTTATTTTTTGTACATGCTTAAAAGGCCTATTGAAAATGCAACATTATTACAAACTAATGCTAGCAGTGACAAATCACAGAGACTGATGCCGGACAAAGTTCTTCTAAATCAATTTTCGAAATAATAATTGGATGATAATTGGAACAGGAATAAAGAAATAAATGACAATTTTGTTGATTACATGAAATTATATAAATTTTTTAAAACACTACAGTGACTTAATATTACTGGTGACAACATGGACAAAGTACATTGTATTGTCTGCCTGTCAGCAGCCATTAGGCTGATACACTAACGTTTTCCTTATGACTTCTAAGCTCCTGGTAAGCACTTTTTCATCTTTCTTCTTTGAATCTTTGAATCTATGGTTATCTATACATTTTAAATAGGACCAGGAGTTAAAATACCCCTTGATGTGCCTAAAATACCTGATAACTTTACCACTCAAGTTTTACAATTATTTAAAGAGGAACTATACTCAAAAGTACCCCAAAACAAATAAAACACACTTACCTTCAATCCCGCAGGGCAGGCTGATCCATCTGGAGGCCTCTTCCTGTGGGCCCCGCGTCGTCCTGGCATCCGTCTTTGGGCCAGAGTTTCGGGCACCGCCATCTTTTCCTCTTCTTCCAGGTTCTTCTTCCTACGTCACCTGACCCAGGCGTGATATCGGGTGACGTAGATAAAATAAAAACTTGCCTATCTCACTGCACATGCTTGAGATGCTCGGGTATGTGCAGAAGGAGCTCCCAAGAGCCTCCCAGGATGCGTGACGTAGGTATCCCGTGAGGCTCTGCACTCCCATTTATTCTCGATTGCCTAGGCACAGCTCCTTGCTTTTAAGACAGCTTGAAATCTTTGGCATATTGACTTCTATAATAAAGACACAGATCTTACCTTCCTCCAGAGCACAGGAATTTAAGTTTACATGATTCCTGTAAAAATCATCAGGTTTGTTTGCGCTTATGGAACAGATATAATAAAACACTGGTATTGGTATATTTTGTGGACCAAAAGGACCTAACTAAGATGATTTGTTTGAATTTACATACACTTCAGGAAGGTGCATAAATAAAATAAGTGATTTAAAGTCACAAATGTCATTTATGAACTCTCAGAACTTGAAATGAACTCTCTTTAAAATGCAATAACCTCTGTAGACAGTTTTTTTTCATCATTCCTCCCTTTCTCAAACCCGCCAAACCTGTTTGATTTTACTTTTCCTATTATTCTTCTGTACCAATATTCATTAACCAGTCTGTACCAACATAACTTCTAAAAAGTTCCCTGTCGTAGGTAAAAAGTAGTTGTCGTAGTTTGAGCACTATTGTATTTAGTGTGTGTTAAAATTGTAGAGCACTGTTTCACCTTAATACTTCATTTTATAGAATATATATTGCCCTAAACAACTACAAAATTAAATACTTAGCAGCCCCATAATGGAAAGATAATGAGTCACATTTCCTATAATAATATGAAATAATTTCCATAAAATATTTATATTACGAGAAAGAAGGATTACATGCTTGTATGAAGGTTGTATAAAGACTTATCATTGTTTTTCCCTACAAACGGCTTCATTAAGAGGAAACCACACTGCTCCCTCATTGGTGTAAAAACAAAATTAGCTGTCCTCCAACATTTTTTTCAGGAGGTACAAGACAGAGATCTCCTTACCTCTAACAGGATTTGGTCAGTTAGAAAGCAGCAGGAGGCAGGAAGCCACCCACCAGCACCACTAGGCCCTAGTCCGAACATACGAGATACATACGAGATATGGACTGTAGGGACTGTAAGTTGAATTTGTATGTAAGTTGGAACAGGTACATTATTTTAATAAATGCAATTAGGACAAATGTTTGTCTCAAAATATTATAGGCAGCGTGGTGTCAGTTACTATATAAAATCCTCACTGTGAGTTAATCCCAAACAAAGCAAAAAAAAACTTTATGGTGCCTAGGCATTTTATTAACTTCTGGAACAAGCTGTGCTTTGATATGCAAAAAGAAACAACTGTGGATTTTGTCAATAAAGAGTTACAAGATGCTACAGATCAGCTCAGCTCTCACCCACAGCCTCAGCTATGTTTAGCAAAAGATTTCTTCTGCAAGTCATGCAGACCATCCCCCTTCCCCATCCAAGCCTCCGTCCTGCACACAAGCGAGCAGGGAAGCCTGCTGTATGTCAGATGTTCTTAACTCAGGGACTACCTGTACTACCATCAGACCCTAGTGGATGCTGGTTTATACAAATAAACATAGATTTATTAATTCATACCTATTGGCTATATACGTGTAGTACCAACAGTTCCTCTGCATTCGAACTGTAATTAGTGCTTTCATATATGCAGTGATATGCAGCTAAAAGAACCTCAGGAAAAGCAGTTAACAAAGTCTAAAAATCAAAGACTCTGGTATTTTTGAGGTGAGGGATTTCACCTGGGGTTTTGACAAGTACCAGGGGTTTGACCGGTGCTTGACCAGGGTTGTGGGTCTCTAAGTCTAAAAGGGCCTATTCACACCATCATGTTGTGTCATAACAGGGTAAACCCTCATGTTACCACAGCGTGTGGTTAGTGCATTTTGGTGCCACATTTTTTAATTGGCTCACCAATGTTCAGAAAGCAACTGCTTTACAGTGCATTACAACATGCAATATGAGTAGCAATCTGCTGGGCTGTAAAGTTATGTTAGAAGACTTTTGTTTAAAGTTGTTGTTAAGGGTATTGGTGGCAGCCAAGAAGGGTTAGGAGGGTTCCTTGATCACCTAGTTGTTATAAAGGCCAATCATTACTGAACTTTGTCTTAGTTTATAGTGCTTGCCCAACAATCCAACATTAAAGTCAGTACATCAAGTTTATTTCCTTTCTGCTTGCCCAGAGCTTTAGTGCAACTGATGAACTGTAATACCAATAACCAATATTATGTAAAAATCGGGACTTTGTTTTCATCCTGTATACAATTTCCCCTCCACTTTATACTACAATCCCACTATATAATTACAATAGGATAATATAGTGCAGCAATTATGAGGTTAAGCAAGGTACATTTGCTTATCAGTGTCATTCAGGCTACTCCCTCTTCTGTCCGATCTTTACGGAAAACTAAGGAATGAATAGAAAACCCAGCAAAACAAGCTCTAGCATTCCAGGTGTCAGGTCATTACAATGGCGGACATGTCAGAATTTCTCCATGCGGTTAAAGAAGCAATTGAGGCTTCCAAAAATATCCCAAAAGACGATTTGATTTTTACATACAATGGAGTGACATATCCTACTGCAACTTGTGATTTTGACACATTCAAAGCTTTGGAAACATTTGAGACACGTGAGGATGATGTTATGCTGGCAGCTTATCCCAAGTGTGGTAAGTGATAATGTAATGAAATTAGTTTGTATTTAATTTTGATATCAATATACTAATTGCCCCTTAAATGGCCATGGCTAATCAAAACTTTTGTGATCAGACCAAATTCTGAAGCTTTAGTTTGGAGCATGTACTCACTAATAATGTTTTAACTGTGTTGTATAGCCACATTTTATTTCTTTAATAATGTTCGTTTGTATTGCACACATGGAGTCTTTGTTTAGTATGTTGTTTTTTGAAATGTCCTCAATAATATTTATGAAACACAGAATTGCAGTTTTAGTTTGTTGAATGCATAACATATTCTAAGGGGTCTATTTATAAAGCAGTGAATATGACATTCCCTGAACATTCTCTGGTGGAGAATCTTCCAGGTACATGGGTTTCAATGGCAGTGACTGATTCTGCACCAGGGAATGTTTCAGGGAATGTCAGATTCACTATTTTATACATAGACCCCTATGTGATTAGTAGGTCCACTTAACTTACTACTGCTTAAAGTTTTCACTACATTATTCAATAAATATTCAAATATTCCAATACATCTTGGATAATCAAATAAATAAAAAAATCTCAAATTGGCACAGGGAAATTTCCTAAACACAGGGACCCCAAAATATAAGGTGTGATATAAATGTTACCTCTGTATGTTAAATCAACAAATGCATTTTTTTATTTTAAAACATGGGAAAATTTCAAGTATAATTGATGTAATTCCCTGGCCAGCCTGAGACAATGTAATGAACAGCAGAGTCACTGCAAATGTGACTAAAAAAGATGAAACTGTGCAGGCTTAAAAAATAACAAACACTAATTTCTTGTCAATTGTATTTAATGAAAGTTTTACAAAACATGAACAAATATACAAATAGGAGTTATGGATATATTTGTTTTATAGCATGCACATTCTAGTGACAGGTGTATTATATAACATGCTCTGTAGCAGTCTGTATTTACAAATGACAGATTGCTTGATGATTAGTGGTGGTCAAACAGTTTGTATAAGAGTTATTTCTGATTTGAAAAGGAGAGATCCTGACCTCAGATTAGGACTAATTTCTGACCCTACATTTAGTAGTTTAATAAGCAGTTAGCTCAGTCGATTCAATACGACTCAGAATGTATTGTAATTGATATTAAGGTGTGTATGAATGAGGTTGTAAATTTTTATCCATCCCCTGTGCGCCTAAAGGCAAAAACCACCAAATGTATGGTACTGTAGGTAGAGTCTCCTCCAATACACCTTTTATACACCCAAAAAACGCTGTTCTCATAAGTTGTTGTCTGTTTAAATGTGGACAGAAGAGTAAGTGAGAGAAAACGTTTTTAACATATCTCTCCCAAAATAGCCCAAAAACCTGATGGGTTTGTCTTTTCCCACTCTTTCCAAAACTGGCAAGCGTTTTGGCTGGAAACTTTAGGTTTATTTTGGCCAATGTCAGTAAAAGCTTATATTTAGCCAAATCCTTTTTTAGAGTGGGCCGGTTCTGGTATCATGACGTCAATCTAGGGGAAGTTTCTTACCCTTTGAGTGACACATGGCTCCCCGTGCATGCTCGGTCTGGAGTCCATAAATTTAGTGGTCCATGACATCCAAAAGGTTGGTGACCACTGGTTTAGATATATGTCTTACACACCACTTAACATTCCAGAGATAATACCCTTTTTTAAGGGGGACCTGCTTGACATGTCACTCTCTCTGGCCCCTTAAAAGTAACTTAGACTTCCATAGGCACCCTGTACAGCAGGAAGTGACATAAGGGTTAGGTACCTAAACTGTGACACCCTAAACTTAGATAGACCCCATACTCAAACATACATTACATAAAATCAATACTACTATGTACAAGAAAATATACAAAACCTTAGGAAATGAAAGCCCACAATATTTGAAACTATGGTTATATGGCCTTATTTTAAATTGTTCTTATAACAGATTGGCTTATAGTGAATCATACGTCTAACATTTTTTTTGTTGTGTAACTAATTCTAGAAGAAAGAAAAACTGTGGATGTAAAAAAATATTACCCTAAAGTAACTGCTGACATACTCTTCCCCATCACCATCTTTATCATAAGTGCATTTTGTTCATTGTCTTCTTCTCAACATTCTTAGGCTCAAACTGGACTGCCATGATTTTACATAGCATTGTCCATGCAGTGCACAATAAACACCCTTCTGCCTTCATCCCAATGATAGAATTCAAAGCCCCCAACAAATTTGAGGTATGTGCAATTTACATCTACTAGAGTTGTAAAAAATGGGGGAAATGGATGGGAATGTTGCTTATACCAAGTAAACAGATGTCTAATATCATTTTCTGCCTTTGCAGCTAAAATCTGCATTACTTCCACTTCCCCTTAGTATAAGACTAAAATGGTATGTTTTTTATGTTCTTCACTAACAAGAAGTAACCTTAGTAAACAATACCATTCTGTTGGTAAAAGGTTTGTGATGCTTTAAGAACAAGTTTACATTTAATTATTAATTACCGGCTTTCCCCTAGCCCCCACCTCACAATAATCTTCTCAGGATGGTGACAGTCACCCATTTTTTCATATAAATACCTGTGCTATTGCACCATTGTTCCATTGTTTGAATACAATTGGAGAAAGCTTTACAGCAGGAGGAGGCATAAAAAGGAAAGTAAAAGGTAAAAAGTTAAAGGGACCCATCACCACATTTTCTTTTTTTTATTAAATCTCAGAATGATAAACCAATTATTTATTTGTTTTAGTAATTTGCCCCCTGCTTTAACCCTGGTAAATTGACATATGCTAAAGATAATAAATACAAATCTGCAATCTCTGTGTGTCTGCTTTTACATTTGAATGTGCCTATACACATTTGCATGTAGAAAAGTTTCCCAAGGCTGTGTAAATGGGAGCATGCCTTATGAGTACGTTTTGGCTCCACAAGCAGCTTTAACTTTTTATTCAACTATAGAACTTACCATGGTAAATGGTGCTAACTCTCCTGCACTACTGCACTCCTAACCCTCTGTTGTGCACATGCATGAGCATTGTCTTCTGAGCCAGGTGCTGCTGATGGAATAAACATGGCAGTGCCTAGCAGCCTTTAAATATTGTTGGTAAGATGTTTTGTTGTGTTTTTTTGTCCTCTCTACTATAATAAAGTGACATTTATTGTTTGGTATTCTGTTTTAATGTAGAAGCTAAAAGCTGATTCTTCCCCAAGAGTCTTATCAACACATTTCCATTATGACAATATCCCAAAAACATTCTTTGAGAAGAAAGTAAAGGTAAGTTATAGAAATGTAATAAATGAATGTCCAATCTTTGTTGGGTAATAACAGAAATAAAATAGACCATGGTCTATTATAAAGTTTGGGGCATCCTAAAGGAAGAATAGTAGCCGTGATGATACGAAAATAGCATTCGATTGTATTTTCTAACCTGCAATATAACAATAAAAGCTCTAATCTATCTGCAATGACAAACATTTTTATAATGCTAAAGTTCATAGCAGAGTAACTCATTTGAACCCTGTAGAAATCCTGCTGTTACATAATATTTGTTGAACTCCAAGCAATGTTAGTTTCTTAGTTCTGTTGGGGCTGCCATTTAGTAGCTGTCTTTTGGAAAACTAGTCAAACCCTTCCGCTATCCTAAATTACCCAACAAATAAACTATTTTTTCAATAGTCCAAGATAAGAATTTTTTGATCTAGGAAAGCTTCCCAGGCCCCTCTCCCCCATGTCAAAAAGTTCCAACATTGCAAAAGTCAACCTCTTTTGAATGGGGCCTGGTACAGTAGTACCCCTGAATAAGAGTACACTTGACTTTTCTACTGACATTATTATAACATTCACAAAGAGAAACAACAAATCACTTTCAACAGTATATTTATTGGGCTAAAATGTAATTTACCAAATACAGAAGGGAATAGAAAGGTATGGGGACTACCAACCCTTAAATGTATATAAAGAGTTCAGTGTTGCCAACCCCAGAATAGGTAAGTATACAAACGAAAGAACACAAGAACACAGAAATCATACAAATATATTGTAATAAATATTATACAAATCAAACAATGTGCTTTTAAGGTGTGTAACAGCGTATAAAAAAAACGATCAAGCTATTCTTTGTCCCCTCCTCCCCACAACATGGTGGGAGGAAGAAGGTAGGTTAGGGACTTATGATCTAGACAAAGCTTGACCTAATATCTGAGTGTTTGAAATGAGGATTGTGTGTTGACCCAATGCGTTTCGCCTTTGTAGGCTTCTTCAGGGGGCTTTACAAATCACACATAATGAAACCACTATCAGTGAACTTAGAAGGAGGAAATCACAATAGGTTGCTTGTGAGCATGAATAGTAATGAAGATAGGCTACTGGTGGTGGTGCTGTGTTATGAATAGTTCAGCCTGACCACCAGTTCACCACCAGTTGTGATTTCCTCAACCCAAGTTCACTGATACTGGTTTCTTGAACTATAGCATATCGAGTGCATGTTGAACTTTATTATGTGTAATTTGTAAATCCCCTGAGGAAGCCTACAAAGGCAAAACACGTTGGGTCAACACATGATCCTCATTTCAAACACTTGGATATTAGGTCAAGCTTTGTCTAGATCACAAGTCCCTAACCTACCTTCTTCCTCCCACCAAGTTGTGGGGAGGAGGGGACAAAGAATAACTTGTTTGTGTTTTTTATACGCTGTTACACACCTTAAAAGCACATTGTTTGATTTGTATATTATTTATTACAATAAATTTGTATGTTATTTGCCAAAAAAAAACCCTGCTTTCTGTGTTCTTTGTATAATTAATTGACCAAATATAAAAGTTCATTGAATTCACATACACTTTAAGTAGGCTGAGTTTGACAGATCTTTTATTTATACCTTTAACTTCAAAATACATGAATGAAGATGAGTACCTATGGAAACTCTGCTGCTGGTCAGATTCCTTTTACATTGAAAGAATTCAAACTTGGGTTGGACTAGGTGTGTCTAATTTGTTCAGGGTGAACATCTGTCCAAAGTCCTAGCTGCAGCTTAGTTATACCATTCTGTGAAGCATATCTTGGTAGTACTGTGCTGAGCTTACTTGTAATAGTCTGTGAAACAATATTTCTTAATGATAATTCCAAGGTCACAGCTATAGCTTAGTTGTAACATAAGCATATGTTATTAAAGTGTTCAGTCTGTATATGCCACATGAATTCCTCTTACCGATTCCATAATATTTTTAAAACATAAATTCTATATTGGTATTCATAGCTATAAGAAATGCAAATGACAACAATACATGTGTTCAGATCAGCCTAATAAAATGTTTCTTAGCCTGAATTTTTTTTTATTGTACAGTCTAGAAAAAAAAAAATAAATCTGCTTTTTGTCCTGGTGATCATTTTCATTGGGACAAATAAGGGAAAATTTTTGAGTTGTGAACGAAGATTAGCAATGTATTGAAAAGATTTGACAACCATCATGAAAGAATTTCCCCTCTTTGGAAATTTTCTTTAACTTCCTGTTTACCCAATACCTGGTCTGTCCAAAACATTGGTCTGTCCAAAACATTGGTTTTGGTCTAATTTATACAGTTTGGACTTTAGATATACTTTGAAAGCATATCTAAAGCCTAAGATTTCATTTTTTTGCATTTTCAGAGGGTTGAAAGAACCTCTGTTAGGTTGTTATTGCTGTCTAAGCCCCCACTGCTTCCATTGCCACTAGGACTGAAAGGTATGAGATATCCAAAACTTTGGAACAAGAATATAGGGGAAATATTTCAGGGGATGTTTTGGTGACAACTGCATAAGTGGTAATTTCCTCTTACTTTCTGTTGCATCTATGGAACAAGAAATAAAAGTATTTTTTCTCAATAGTATACAGATGTTTATTAACACCAGCCAGGTTTTAAACTGTTCCCTTTTGTATCTAAACTTATAAAATTGGCATTAAATATACATTAGCAATTTTACCAATTGGTTGACGAATACTATTTTTTAATTCTAATTTTTTGGTTTTGTTTTTTGTAGATTTTATTGGTGTTTCGCAATCCAAAAGATACAGCTGTATCACTGTTTCATTTCTACAATAGCAATCCAATACTTCCAAACTACAATAGCTTTGATGACTTTTTCCCAGACTTTATGAGTGGAAACGGTAAGATTTGCTCTAAGAATTCTGAACATACTGATTTTTTTTCTTAATTTCATATGCCTGTTTTACTTTACAGTTTTTTTTTTTTTTTTTTTGCTAGAGATAGATAACATAGTTACTTTTTCTCAGACCTCCTGAGTAGATCCCCCCGTCGCCAATGTATTGAAAACGTAAGGAATTGTGTCCACAGGATTTATTAAGAAATGTATTTACTGCTTGTTAGAATATATAATATTGTGCAGAACTACATTTGCAGGAGCGGCTGGATTTTGTTTGGGTTTTTCTATGTTACCAGTTGGGACTCAACCCCAGAACCTCCAATGCCCCAGAATTTTCTGTTACCCCTGTATTCTTTGTATTCCAGATTCCCTTAGTGACACATTATGTTTTGTTCCTTGCTCTAAACTCTGGCCTGTTACAGACTCCAAATTAAAATGCCAAATTTGTACCTTGTACTATTCCCTGCAAAATATATTATTAATAATAATAATACTAATCAAAATAAATGGTGCATCAGAATGCCATACCCAGGGAACCATATGCAGCAAAGTTTATCAAGCTTTTTGCGTTTCTCTGGTGACCATTGGACATCCTCCTTAGACATCACCTTGTCACTGGGGGTTCATACCCCTTGAGCTAATAAAGTAGGCACCTGGTACCTGAACAAGCCAATTTCCCCGGGTTTCAGATTCCTGATTTTAAATCTTTATTGTGAAGAATAATTTGTCAATAAACATTAAATGAAGTGGATACATTTAAATTAATTATTTTTTTATGGTATTTCAGTTGTCTGGGGCTCCTACTTTGACCATGCTGCTGTTTGGAATAATTATCTAGACAAAGACACAATTTTGTTGATGACTTTTGAAGATATGAAAGAAGTAAGTGAACATTTTGCAATTTATCAACTGACAGCTTAACTGTTAATGTTTTAAATGGTATAACCACCAATATTTAAAAATGGAGCTATAGCAAGCATTAAAAGCTGAAGGGCTTACAATAAAGGGATACCAGTAAAAGACAATGAAGTGTAATCACACTAGTTTGCTTTAAACCACAATTATTTTACAAAGGATCATTTTAGAGAAAGATAAATCGAATTAGATTTTGTACAAATCCTAATATTTAGGTTACAATATCCTCTGACATGTATCATCACTTTTGGACATTTTTAAAGTGTTAATACTAAAAGTTATTGTGGCATTTTTGTTTCTAGTACTATTATTAATAATTATTTTAATAGAGCAATGAATCTGCCATTCACTGAAACATTCCCTGAAGGAGAATCAGTTACTGCCATTGCAACATATAGACCCTAATTTATTAAAGCTTTCTTAGGATTGAGTGATCCACTAAACCTGGAATGGATCTGGTCAAGGATTTCAGGTATGCTGGATCACCTAGCTTTACTGATGAAAGTGTATCCTCCCCAGCCTTGGAGAGCTTTAATAAATCAGCCTCATCGAACTGGATGATTCTCGACCAGGAAATGTAAAATTCACTGCTTTATAAATAGACCCCTTTAAGTCATACCATGCTCTGCAAGAAGTGTATAACTCTTATTAAAATATCAGATATACTATTGTCATGAATGTAACTTTATTTTAAATTACTGCCATACATATAGGATCTAGCAGGATCAATTAAGAAGATTTCAGATTTTTTTTCTATGCCTCTAACTGAAGAACAAGTTAAGTTAATTGCTGATAAAGCAACATTTAAATCTATGAAGGAGAATTCCAAAAACACTCATGGGGAAATGGGCACAGCTATCTTTCGTAAAGGTAAGAAAAGTTCATAGAATGCATCATGGCATTTTAAACCAAGTGTAATTTGCTGCAATGCTGAAACCTAGAATTGTTCTCCAGGGCTACAAAGCTTTTGTTTTACATCAGTATTTAAGACATAAGAGCAATCTTGACTTTTATGACTTTTCTACAGTGGTATAACCACATAATTGTCAGTAAAAAATCTAGATTACAACTGGAATTTCTTTCCCCATCCCCCAGCACTGTGAGTCAAGTAATTACAGCGCAGTATACACCATGGAAAACCTATTATGTCTTATTCCACCTGGCAGGGATTACTTTATTACATTCACCTTTAAAACATATTTGAATTGTGTGGCCAGATTCCTTTGTATATTGCATTCATCAGCTAGGGTTCCTCCAGAGGTTTCTAGGGGTTCCATGAGGAATGACCAATTTGGACTTCTCAGGTCAGTTACCACTGACACCATCAATCTTTTTGGCTATCTCTAAGACTTACATCTTTCCCAGATGCAATCATGCTAAAATACTATGAACTGTGGATGTAGTAATTAAAGCAGGGGTTCCCTGATGACCTGAAAGTTATTTCAAGGTTTCTCCCATGTTAAAAATGTTGGAAAGGCTCTTATAGACCATTGACAAAGTAGTCTACAGGTTTAAAGAGAATTTCTACTTTTGGTAGGAGAAAATGAATGATATATATTGCAAGAGTTTTAGTTAAAATGATCAGACTGTTTTACATGCTGTTGTTTCTGCTAAAATGGATAACTGAGAGTCATTCTGTTCACATTTAAGTTTCTGAGGTCTTTGGAGGGTCTGCTCCTTGCTCTAATCACTTGATTACTTCAAGTGTTGTAGCAGGAGAAAACATCTGAGAAAAACATTAGGCTAATCACATAGACAGACTGAAAGCAGTGATTTTTTAACCATAAATTACAAAATGTGAAGCAGAAAATGGAGTCTTGCATGACACTAATTATTATTATACCTGTTTTTGGCACAACTGCTCTTTTTTGCCTTAGGAGTCCTTTAAACACACTTGTGCTTTATACACCCTCAGACATGCAATCAAGTTGACGTTTAAATATTTTACCCCTACAGAATAAAAATTACTCAGTCTAAAACAATGTATTTTTTTCCAGGGGAAGTTGGAGACTGGAAAAATTATTTTTCAGAAGCTCAAAGCCAAGAGATTGATGCAGAATTTGAAAAGAGATTGTCAGGAACAAAGCTTGGAAAATGCTTGAAGTACGATATTTATTGCAAATGGTGACAAAGCAGAACTGTTATAATTTGGGACTTTGAATACTATTTGTTTAATATATGTATATAATCAATATGTATACAGAAGTCAAAAATTGTGATGCATTATATAACTGACCCATTAATTATATTTTTTCAGCAAGACAATCAGAATAAAACCACAATAAATATTTATGTTTTAACTTCAAAGTTGTAATTACTTTCTTAAAACTCTTTTTCAAAGCTCTACTGGTCACCAGCCAGACAAGAAACAAGTGGTGTATTTATGTGAGAATATTGGTGGGGCTTTCTCCTAAATAGTTGCCGGATCTATTCATCTCTACAAATGAATCAAGCTGTCATTCAAAACCGAGGGTGTATCCTTGAAAGAAGAGAGTGAGCTGGGCAGAATGTTGTTTTTGATCTCACGGTGTAGCTTCTCATTGTTGTTGTCTCCTGCAAATTCCTTCTTTTAGCTCCCTCACTCTTTCTCTCCTTTGTCTGGAAGGTGTGGTATTCTTTGTAATTAAATACAAATGTTCTTTAACCCCATTTCATATTAAGATCAAATCATAAACCCCAAACGACTAGGTTTTTAACAACTTATCTCTGTATCGCTGTGAGCCCAACCAATCTCTTGAAGCAAGGCTTTGTACACATCAGATAATTATTGATGTCCAAGACAAGCAGTTGTGCCCACTTCAGGCCAGAATCTGTTGGGTAAATTGGTCATGCAATGTCGTGCATGGATCATTCCAGAAACAATCACTATAAAAGTCAAAGGAGGAGAGCACAGTTGGGTGCTGCTCGCTTGTCCTCCCCTCTCCATAGAACAGAATGGGAGCTGTTTGTTCAGTCCTCATTTGTTCATCTGTCACTCTCTGACGCTGGTAACGATCATGAAAAATTGTTTCCAACAACGAATATTGTAAGTGTGTACCAATCCTGTCCCTAACCTAGATGCCAATAAAAAGTTTACAAAGGACAAATAACATAATTCTGTTGGAGACAGGTTAAAAGTACGGTGACCGTGCTTACTGCCCCCCGCAAAGACTCCTCGTGTAAGTGAGGTTGTGAGGAAGTGAGTTAAAAATGCCAAACCCAAAGTCATAAGAAGATTTATTATTTGCCTTCTTAACACACACCATTACTTTACAAGTGGTCCCATGAGATATGGGATAAAACCAAGAATTCCTAGCAACAAAGTCAGATAAAAATGGTTTTGGAAGTGTCTTAGATGTCTTGTACTGGGACATGTTGTATGCACCAAGAATATATTATTAGGTCACTAGATGTGTATTGTCTAGCACCTGTCATCGCTGCATGCATGGAAGGTGCCATCTTCACTGGCTCTGTGGCAAACTTCTGTGAAACTGGTGATCCTCTTCTATCATTGGATGATATAACGCATGTCTTCTTTGTAAAATAATACTACCTTCTGGTGGTTTTTGTTTTTCAAGATTAAGTATACCTAAGGAAGCCTGTACCACTTAACCATCCATCAGTTTCCTAAATGATCAAATGCCTTTTTAGTAACAACATTGAGCTGCTATATCTCAACAAAAAATGCTGCCCGTAAATGTTCTGTGATGCTTAAACCTTTCCAATGACAGGCAGTTGTTTGGCTTGGCCAAGGTTAACTGCAACAAACAGCAATTCAGTAGTTCCTTCTAGAATACAGAAAGAAACATTCTTGTAATTCTTTACATGCTATCCTTTTTTATTTGCACTGTTGTTTGGTATACTCATTTAATGTCTTAGTGATAGGAAAATAAGACATGATAAGACATCACCAAACAACCAAGTGGAGACGACCACTGTAATATCCTACGGTGGAGGGTTCAGCGGATCCTGCTTGTCCTTCCTTCTCCATAGAACTGAATGATACTTTGTATTCAATGCTTATTTATTCTACTGTCATTGGAAAGGATCAAGAAAGAACTAAATAATTCTTTATCAAACTACTACTAGACAAAAATGATCAAGAAGTATTGCTTCCAGCTTTAACTGTGTGTTGTATGGGGTTATGCCGAGGTTCTGCCAACAATCCAGAATGATTGTTATTATTACAGTGTGCTTAGAGTGTGCTTGTTATTATTACAAAGTATTTATATAGTGCTGACATATTAGGCAGCGCTTTACAAAGTCCATAGTCATGTCTCTAGCTGTCCCTAGGGGCTCACAAGCTAATGTCCCTACCATAGTCATATGTCTTTAAAACAATCTAAGCTCAATTTTGGGGGGAAGCCAATTAACCTAACCACATGTTTTGGGAATGTGGGAGAAAACCAATGCAAACACGGAGGAAAGGAGGACCTGCAAACTCCATGCAGATAGTGTCCTGGCCAAGATTTGAACCTAGGACCCTGCACTGCAAAGGCCAGAGCACTAACCGCTGAGCCATAGGAGCAAAATATAAGATTATTCTACTTCTACTCAAACAATCACTAAAACTAAAATGGCAAAATAGGCAGTGGGCTGGGGGAACCAGAGCAAGGTTAAATAATACTTTTACCCAGAGTTCAGCTAAAAGTATAAATAAATCGACAAGCCTAAAACATGGAGTCAGATACAGACTTATAACAGTGTCGCAGAAAATGATCATTTATAATAATTTCCATAGTTAGTAGAATATTTGAGCACCTGTACATAAAAGTACTCATTTATCCTATGAATACCAAATGGAGGTGGACAAGTCGGAATCCCCCTGGTTTGTACCCATTAGAAAAAACAAACGTGGTTTAGTGATCTGTCACAGTGTGAATGGGGAACAGCTTTACTAACTTTTAATACATTTTTGCCTGAAATGATCATGAACATTTGATCTGAGTGATGAAAATCTAGCAAATAAGCTATAACATAACATACATGGCTATACCATAACCATACAGGCCACGAGGTAAAAGTGTGTTGTGTAAGCACATGGCTACATTAAACAGGACTAACAAGTTTACTTTAACCTTATAGCTCCACAGACTGTTTATATTCACCTTTATATTTTTTTATGTTTGTATAATTTAATAGTGTCAAAGAAAGGTTTATCTAAATTCTTGGCTGTTGGATGAACCTTGTAAACATTTTAGTCAATAATTAACAAATAATGTCAAATACGTGGTAAAGGTTAGTTTAAACTAAATACTAATCAGACATACAATTACAGTAATTACCTTCTGGATTGTTTTATTGCAACCACTGCAAAAATAATAGTGATGAGCAAAACGGTAGGGGGAGAGTTAAAAAGGCTGATTAGGGTTTAGTGAGAATAAATAAGAAGGTTAAATAGGGTTTCATTCAAGTGCTGTAAATGAACTTTGCAAACATTTACAACACTTGTACTAATTAATCACTGCAGTTGGCTATAGCAGGGATCTTTTAAGCAATGGACCCTTTTACCGTACTAATGACAGGAAATGGTCTATGAGGAATTTAAGCATTTAATGTATTATACCAGCCTTCCCAGGAAAGGTGTACTTGGCAGGTAAAAACATTTTTTTTAGTTTAAAGGGAAGGACCCCTCCCCTTCTATCTTTACTGCCAGTGTGGTAAAGTCTGATTGAGAAACCCAGAGCCTCCTGGGATACAAATGTCAGGAATCCCAGGCTTCAGGCTGCTCCTTCTTTCCCTGAAATGTAAAATAAAATGATTTCATGCATGTGCAGTGAGATTGTCACTTTTTCCAGGAGGAAATATCACCCAATATTGCGCCTGCGCAGCGTTATCATAGATCAGGTGACATCAGCAAAAGAAGGAAGAAGACGGCGCCACCTGCTGTAGCCTCCATGCCAGAAAGAGGTAGAAATCCGGGAAGGTGTGGGACAGAATGGAATCTAATTGCGGAGGAATAAAAAGGGCTCTGCAAAACTTAACATTTTTATTTTATTAACTTTTCTTGTTTATTTAAACACAAACTCTTAAGAAGCTGGAACAGGTCCTATTATTGGAGAAGTATAATAATCAATTAGCTGCATGAGAAAAATAAAGCTAACAATTTTACAAAATGACACAATGCTCCATTTTTGTGTTACTGATTAATACAACATGCTACTTGCTTGGCTTAGTCACGCTTTGATGTTATAAAAATTGTATAAAATTAGTGGTCTTTAGTCATCCACAAGAGATCATGATGACCTTAATTGTTTTTGATTGACTAAAGTCCACAGATCTTGCTTAGAAAGCATGTTCAATACAAAATGATAAGGAGTTCCACTTGATGGAAAAATAGGCAAACAACTGTAAAACTGCGCAGAAATATTATTCAGCTCTCTGTACCTTCTCCTGTGACATGACCTGTGATCTAGTGAAATAATAGAATTTTGCTTTTCCTTAGGCTTTTTTATTTTTTACTGTCTTCTAAATAGCTGTAATGATTGCTTTGTGTAATAAAGAAGTTTTTCCTGATTGAAAGTACTTGAAAGCAATAACAAAAGAAACTTGTTGTGCAAATAATGTCAAAGATTTTAACTCATGGAATCCGGCTCCTAGCAATTTTCCCCTAAGTGCAATTCTGGAAGTGTAATCTGAAACCATTATACAAGGGAATGCATTGTTTCACTGACTCTCCTTATAGCGTGAGAGCAGTACAACTTTAAACTATTCTTCTCACGCAAGAAATAGGGGATCCATAAACAAAAGAAAACTATTTCAATGCAGTAAAACACCCAGTAGGATTTAGACATAATTATTAAGGTAGTATGGAGTATTCCTCACTAAGTTGAACTTTCAAAACTTAGGTTTAGTCATAGACTCCATTCATATTTTTACACTGTAGTAATTCTTCAGTTCCCAGTTATGGTTCACAACAGAAATGCATTGAATTTGGGTGGCCCGGGGGTCAGGGAATGCAAAAAAAAAAACAATTCCAATTCAATGGGGCTATACAAACTAAAATGTGGCTTTCAGGTAGTAGCTGGGCAATATGTATAGCAGGAGTTTCCAAAGCATTTATTATTATTAAACAGGATTTGTATAGCACCAACATATTACGCAGCGCTGTACATTAAATAGTACATTAAATTTACAAAGCATTTATTTCCAAGCAGCTTTCATAAAGTTTTTTGTCTGGCCATTTTTTAATTTTTAGATGCCATGCACTGATTGCATTTATTAAAAAGAAAATGTACTTAATTATTGTAGCATTAGAAATGAAAGTGATAGAACTTCAACAATAAACAAACAATAACATCTTTTATAAATCTTCTGTTAATCCTAATCAGTCCTATTTAACTTCTTTCTCCTTGCCCTTAGCTAATATTTTTATACTGATTGTTTTTTACTTTTTCAATGTTATATTTTAAAAATTTTAATATTACATTTGTTTTGCTCAGTTAAAAATAAGTAAAATTGAAAAAATACTTTTTTTTTTACACACAATTTTTTACAGGCTGCATACTTGTAATCAGTGTCAGGTCCATGATGTCCATTGTTACTAGTGCACACTTTTTGGTCCAGAGAATGAAGTGGTGTGGATGTGTTTCAATGTCCTTAAACTAGTGTGATTTAGTCACAATAAGCAGGCTGAAACAGTTTATCATAGTCAAATGTGATTAGCCCCCTCTATAAAGGAATCAGTTTATGTTTTGGTGCAAAATACATTTTACTTTGTTGATACAAAAACAAACAGACACAAATTTGAAAAATTTCCATATGAATGTTAAAGGAGGGTTTTTTTTTTAATGGGCTGGCAGCACACCATAACACATTGTTTCTTGAGCTTTTTAACACGGAGAAACCCACTGAAATAATTTTCAGGTATTGGGGGAACCAGTTGTATAATTACTATACCCACATTTCACAGTACATTAGTTTAGTGGTCAGTAGGA
Source organism: Pyxicephalus adspersus (assembly GCF_032062135.1). NCBI lineage: Eukaryota > Metazoa > Chordata > Amphibia > Anura > Pyxicephalidae > Pyxicephalus > Pyxicephalus adspersus. The sequence continues at coordinate 110,148,368 of NC_092861.1, forward strand.
AGAATGCCCTTACACTGCTGGTCAATGGGAACAATGTCACTCATACAGATCGTCAAAAAGGATAACTGGGGGGTCACTTAAACTGAGAGGCACAAATTGCTCATTGTTCAAGGAACCCCTAGCAACCCATGGAGGAACCCCAGTTGAGAAACTCTGTATTAACATATGAAAAAACAAACGTGTTTCTTTTATCAAAAGTAACTCACTATAATGTCCAGCATGTGCTTATGTTCTGCTGCTATGCAGGTGCTTTGCTTGATACTGCAATAATGTATTGAGGGTACATGCATAATCATATTGCGAGGTTCAACATTTTACCAAAACAAAAAAATCCGAAAAAGCCCCAAAAATGGTGAAAGAAAACTGCTTTGTTTGCAGCTAATTTTTATAAAATACACAGGCTTAGATTATATGTACCTTTTCAATATATATCCTTTACACTTTATAAAAATATATACCTATTTATACATTATAAAATTGTCTTTTTTATTTTAATATTTTTGCTGTATTAGTTTTTTAAAATCTACCTTACACATTCGTCATTACTTTATGCAATGCATCTTGAGAGGCTCTTAGCTGTAGTTCCTCTGTAGGAATATAGTGCCATGTCTTCATCTAGTGGCCATATATTATAATTACTCCCATAGTATATTTATATTTAATTATTGTTGTTATATGAGCTTAATCTTCTTTGTCTACATATCTAGGTTGAGCTCTAGCTTTATCTATGTAGCCTAATATTCTCTATTCTTTATCACTTAATATATGCTTCAAAAATTAGTAATGATTTTATTGTGTTTCTATACATATTTATATGGTATTAAATAATATTAATATTATTTTTAATAATAATAACAGTATTTATAAAGCACCAACATATTACGCACTGCTATATGTTGTCCATTCTTGCTATATATATAGCTCTTTGTACATAACAAATATTCCTAGGAAAGGGGTACCAACTTGGGATGAGTAAATGTTCAAGAGTTCAAATCAGTTTGGTGAATCTGATTTGAAATATGGCAAATCAGAATTTAGCAGCAATCCAATTTACTTCTATGGGGAATTTTGTTGGTAAGTTCTTGCAAACAACTGAGCAGTTAATGTGCTATTGCTGTCTAGATGGAAGTTCTCTATTGGTGGTTGCTGGCTTTTGAGAGTGGAGTAATGAGGTTGTACTAGGTGTAAATAAAACATTTTGGGGTCCCTTTATTGTTATTATTATCTGTAAAACAAATCACACTGTAAATATGTGATACTTATCTAAAGACACTAGGATATGTCAAGTATTTAAAAAATGATGGAAGTCAGTATGATTATTCAAACAGAGCTGAATTCAAGCAAACATTATTAATGGCCTGTACAGGGTGGTCCTGGTATGCACTAGGACCTTTTAACAATGTTATCTTGAACAATATTTTTTTTAAATTTAAAATTTTGTTTTAACATTTTAGATCGGGGTGTCTGATCATATACTGGCTGGCCAAAAAAAGGCACAAAAAGTTCACATTAATATTTCTAGTCTTGAACATCCATTAGCTATGCTTACTGCAAACATTCATCATGGTAAAATTTGGATTAAATACCCTGTGCTGGGAACACACTGGAGAGCCAGACCGCTGCTCTCACACACAAGAGTGACCTGGGTCCCCCGATGTGTCTGAAAGTAACAGTCAGGTTCCCAAATTTGCTGCAAGTTCAGGTTATTTTAACCCTTGGTGCAGTACCTAGTTAGTTAAAAACAAACATATATATATATATATATATGACTGTATATTCATCTGCAATAAAAACGGAGAATTTTATATAGTTAGCTAAATGCCTATATAATAAATGCAAACTTAGAATTCTTTTTATTGCAAAATTTTGTTGGAAATATGTAAAGATATAGAGCAGTATGCAAAGGGTAATTCTACATTTGTAGTTTTCAACATGTGGTCACACCACTTTACCACCTCATGTGTTGCATATATTTAAGCTACTAAGACATGCAATGTCTCTTTTGTCAAATAACTAACTCCCTGGCTCCTGTTGGCTTTTTGTGTGTGCTCTAAACTACATGGTGCATGTGGAGTGTAGCTTAGAGGTTGGCTCCCTGCAGCGTGGCTGCACATATAGGAAGCCCCGGGGTTGATGTAACTCCTGCGTATGGAGGATCAGCAGGGGGAGATCACTGTCTCCACATAAGTCTTCCATGGAGCCATTGGAGAAGATGGCAGTACCCATCCCTTCAGTGATGACAGGTCCTGGACACACAAGGTAACACGAGGTAAGTATGTGCCAAAATTGGCATATATGCTGTCCATACATGCTGAATATGCCAGAAGCTTACCATCCATCAATAAGTTCAGTTCCGCCTTAAGCATTAACATCCCTCCATTTCTGTTGCACAGGTAAAAATCAGACCCTGCTCATTATAGTGCACATAACTTTAGTTATCATTGTTTAAGTTTAAAGAGTGTATGCTGACAAAGGCTGATAAAAAAATACTGCTGAGACAATGTATAGGACATGTGATGACATTTGTATAGTTTACTACATATTACCTTGTAAAAAAAGCAATGTATGAAGTCACTGAAAATTGACAAGGTGTATACACTGTTCTAAAACCCGTCCTCTCATTGTGACTCTGCAAAATTCAATTCATATGCTTTGCTGTCATGTGATAAGACAAATCTCACTGTAATGTTACAATGGAGCACTAATCACTAGCTAAACTGTTTTGTACAAATACAACAAGTGCATATCTACTGTGAATTAATGTTTTTTAAGGTAAATAGGAAATACCAATTTTGTACAGAAGGTTGCTCTCTATAATATTCTCTATAAATACATTACTCTATGTACAATTATTGTAAATTATTTCTTAAAAAAATCATTGGACCTATTTCATTTCATCCTTCTTTTAACAAACTTACCAATATCAATACCAATCAATATAATAAAATATATTTGCCATTTTTTTTACCTTTAGCATCACCAATAATCTAAGGACGCCTAATCTAGTAAAAAGTTGGTATTTTAGTATGGCCACTGACCTGTTTCTAGTGGCAAACTTTTTTAGGGTCCAAAAAAACTGGTTGCTTCAATGCTTGTCTTGAATCTATTGTTCAAACTAAGTAAACGAAGATTCCTAAAAGGATCTTCTACTGGGCAAAATATTTCTAATTATGGACATTCTAATTATGGCATTTATACTTGTCAAATAATTACAAATATATATTTTATTTAGTGCTATGCCCATGTGTACTACATAGGGGAAATCATCCAGAAAACTAAGGATAGATTAGTCACACAGTAGTCACACATTAGTCACATTGCCATGCATTTTGTTTAAATTGACACAAAGCTTCACAATTTAAATCCATTAATATTGATTACACTCTGTAGCTAATCAAAAGCTGAATTTAAAATAGCAGGGAGTTGAGTGGATTAGCAGATTGGGTTCCTGTTCTACTCAAAATTCTTAGGCTACGTACACACTTGCAATGGTTCTCATCTGTCCATCGTCTGAACGACGGTTCTGGCGGATCCACAGATCTCCACCTCCCCTCTCCATAGAGCAGAACGGTGCTGTATGTACAGCACTCGTTCATGTGCCGTGCAGTCGTTAGTCGTTGGAAAGGATCGTGAAAGATGCTTTCCAACGACAGTTATTGCACGTGTGTATGCACTTTAGGACTCTATTGATAAAATATAGAATCAGACATTCCTTCACATATTCCCTGCTGGGAATCTTCCAGGTCCTATGTTTCAATGGCCTGAACTGTTTCTAAATAGAGCCCCTAATGTTGATTATTATTTGTGTTTGTTTTTTCCTTATTATATTATATTTTTATGCTACTGAACAGTTTTGAAAGGTTTGGGAATTGTCTTAAAACAATTGCAGACTCCAAAAGCTACAAGCTTTTACATTGATTGTTGGCTAACAAAGTACAAGACTGGTTTATTAAAAACAAAAGAAAACCAGGACTTGCTTTTATCCTCTATACATTGTTTCTTGTGAGAACTACTATATGTAAAGTCTCCATCTGACACCAAATTCCCCAAATTTTTATTTGGAATCCGGTAATCTGATGCTCCTTTAATTGTAGTGTTTCTTAATGGAGATGTAAAAACGTAGCAGAAATCCTGCAGCCACTAAGAGGTTAAGCAGAGTACTGTTGCATATCAACACAGACATCTAGGCCTCTCCCACAGATGGTAAATGTAGTCAGGAAACACAGAAGAATAACAAGGAAAACCAGTAGCCAAATTTAAAAAGCTTCAGCATTTCAGCTGCACAAGTCTTACCTCCATTAAAATGGCAGACATGACAAAATTTGGCCAGGAGGTCACAAAGGCATTTGAAGCTGCAAAAAGTATTCCAAAGGATAAGATGATTTTTACATACAATGGAGTGATGTATCCTACTGCAACATGTGATATCGACACATTTAAGGCTTTGGAAACATTTGAGACACGTGAGGATGATGTTATGCTAGTGGCTTATCCCAAGTGTGGTAAGTGATAACATAATAGAATATGTTTGTATGAAACTTTAACTATTAGTTAACTAAAAATCTAATATTTAACAAATTAATATTTTTACTAGAATACATCCGAATGGATATAAACCTAATCTCTATTAAAATTCAAATTTATTATGTAAAATCAACTCCTTCTAGGTTTTGATTAGCCGGTGTTGTTTAAGCCTATCTTTTGCCAAAACCTTTTTTGTAGGGAAAGTGTTAGACTCTCTGTTTTGGTATTTTACCTTAATTTTTAAGTCAAACTCTCATTTTGGGCCTGATTTATTAAAGCTCCCCAAGGCTGGAGAGGATACACTTTCATCAGTGAAGCTGGGTGACCCAACAAACCCGGAATAGATCTGCACCAGGATTGAAAACAATTGCTAACAAAAGACTTTTAGGAAATCCATCCCAGGTTTTCTGGATCACTCGGCTTTACTGATGAAAGTGTATCCTTTCTAGCCTTGGAGAGCTTTAATAAATCAGGCCTATTCTGTTAGTTGGATAGGATGTTGGAACATTTGAGGAAACGTGATGATGAAGACACATCGATAAAAAAGCTTAGAAGTTCTTACAGATTTTTTATTGCTGCCTGTGTCTCAATAAAGACATTTTAGTCCCAACAAAATATGATGGTAAAGATCAGACTGTGAATATAGATTTTTTTCCTTATTTTACCAGCAGTTGGGGAGATTCAAACAAAAGATTTTTTTAGACATTTTCTGCTTCTTGAAGTTTTGCTGATTGTGAGACTATCTGTCTAAACTTAGTCGAAAGTCAAAGCAAAAATGGGTAATAGGCAGGCCTAGTCAAAGTCCTAATTTAAATTCCATTGAAATGTTGTGGGATGATTTTAGACGGATAGTTTTTTCTGTGAGTTAGCATGCATTTGCAGAATAGGAAGTTGTCCACCTACTTCCTTTTAAGACAATACACTGCTCTGCTATAGAAAGAATATTTTTCTCTGAAGTATTGTTACTGCTACATATACGGAACTTCTTACAGCGCAGATCAGTCAGAGAATTTGGGTTGTTTTTTATTGTACAAGGCTGCATAATACATTGGTACTTTATAAAGAAAAGTAATAATAATATTATTAAAAGTATCAATCCTAAAATTTGTTCACCTCTGCTGTGTGTTTGAAACACATGCAGGTCAAATACAGATCAGTGGTCAAATACACGTCAGCATATTCCTGTGTATAGTGTCACTAGTACAATGTATATGACAATTCTAAAACTAGATTTGACCTGTTGTATTTATCTAAATGCAGTATGTCCTAAAGTTCGTAAATAAAAAAATGCTGAAAAACAATATGTACACATGATCTGGCAGTGCCCTGCCTGGCAATTAACTGCCAATGATCAAGCAATACATCAACGGGTGATGTCAAATGTTGCTCTAATGTCATATAACAGGATAGATACTAAAGGCTTCAAAAAAGCAAATGGAACAATAGTGGGCCTTATTGAAGGAAGGCATCAGCAGGTATTGGTGGATTGTTCTTACAAGTATACCTGTCATTTTCCATTGTTAAGAAATGACAGACTTGCAAGACAATGTGGTACATTTCTTTAATAAAAATAGTATATATAAATATGTGGATGTTGGAAAATATTTGGCAACTTAGAAGAAAATCTCATCGATCTTTATCCCCTATCTCCAATACAAATAACTTAATTAATGCCTAAGTAACCTAATTGATGCTTTGTTCACTGTCAATTTCTGATCTTTGCAGGCTCGAACTGGTCTATGTTGTTATTACATAGCATAGTCTATGCAGTACATAAAAAGCAACCTTCTTCCCTCATTCCATTGATAGAATTCAAATCACCCAACAAGTTTGAGGTATGTATCATACAGAGCTGGTTTGTCGTACAAATTGGGAAACAAGGATGTGAAGTTGTGTTCATAGTGAGAAGTGTAGCTTGTAACAACTGAACTGCACCTCTTATATCATTGTAAGTCAACATCATCAATTTTAAAAAAAGGATATTTTATACGTTGTGTATATTTTATTCATCTATAACTGTAAATATTTCCAAATTAAAATAGACACTTTTTATGTATGGAGAACCTTTCTATTTTTTATAGGCAATGCATACACAAAAAACAAAAGCATAATTGTATTTTCACTGTGGTTGAGCTTAATGTTAGTGTTGGTGTTCGAATTCGGGTTGTCCTTATATTCGACCCAAATATGGCCATTCAAATTTGGATAAACCGACCCGATAAACACGTGTTTCAAAGGCGTGAATCCGTGCTCCGAATTCCAGAAGCCCCCTTTCACAAGGTGACTCCCAGATGTCCAACCATGGGGAATAAGTACAGGGGTACATAATACCCCTTACTGGTTCCCTGAAAAGTTAAAATATAAGTGCAAATAATGAGTCCAGACTTTAATGTGAAATTATTATTTTGTTTAATAAATGTATGTGATTTGTGTGTACTTATCACTTACCTTTTTTCTCAGTAAATCACCTGAAATGAGGTTCCCACAATCCCTGGGCTGTACTTATCATTGATTGAACCTGGACAGTAGGAACCTGCTATCACAGCTGATTGGACACACGTGGGTGCAGGGCACGTGCCTCCAATCAGCTGTGACCGGAGGCGTACTGAACTCATATGACCTCTTAATGGAGTTTCTCCATTGAGAGTTCATATGAGTTCAGTACACCTTCCTGATATTTTTCTTGCCTTGTACAGTGTTGTGCAGACCTGTGGGAGTCTTGACCAGGGGTCGTCAAACTCCGGCCTTTAGGCCAGATATGGCCTAGCCGGTAGTTTGTTCCAGTCTAAGGCCCCCTAGCCTATCCGGCCTAATGCCAGCCGGCAACCCGCAGATCGGCTAGGGGGCGTTAGGAACTGCCAGAGCCACCCCTTTGCAGTTGCTCCCCTATTTACCGTGGCTGATACTTCTGCCGCCGCAGTAAATAGGGAAAGCTCCCTGAAGGTAAATCCCTCTCCTCCACAATGCATACGGAGGAGAGTGATTTCACTTCAGGGGCGTTCCCTGGTGGTGGGTGGAGCCATTAGGGCGGGTGCGGCCTAGTGTGCTCCCGCCCTCCCTATAAATGGCCTAGTGGCCATAAAACTTTGCCGACCCCTGCTCTACACAGTCCTGAAAAATAACCCAAATTTTTCCCTCATTGTCTTTAATGGTGTCCGAATTCGACGTTCGATCACCTGAACAATATCGGCCTATTCGATGGAATAGCTGTCAAATCGAATAGTGAGATATTCGACCAACACTACTTAATGTACTAAAGTCTTTTTTTGAACCTGACTAACTATAATTCCTATGTAACAATTCAATTATAATTATATTCTTTTTTCTCCAAATAAATATGATTTTTTTTTTTTTTTTTGCTTACTATACAGAAACTGAAAGCTGAGGCTTCCCCGCGAGTTTTAGGGACACACTTTATTTATGATGACATCCCAAAATCATTCTTTGAGAAGAAAGTAAAGGTAAGTCTAGTCTGTGTTATTTAATGTTCTTTTACTTTACTGTTTTCTAGTAGAAATAAGGACATAAGCCTTAATAGCGTTCCAGTTCCACTCTGCTGATATTACATCAAAATATGTATTTCTGCAGAAATAGGGAAATCCCGGGACAAAACATGTAGGCTAATAGACAAATCTAAATATTATTTTTTATGACCAATTGTCACTGTCATTAGTACCATTGCAAAAACATTGAAACTACACAGATCTTTTCAATGACATACTTAGAGAGTGCCTTAACCTCCCTGGTGGTATGAATATTAAGTAAAAATACTTTTTAAATTTCCCACCTGGTCCCGCCTCTCAGCCGCACGGTCCACTGTCCAGCCACACATTAGCGAGCAGATGCCCGGCCACCATCTGCTTCCCCTGGCCTTGTGTCCCCAACGTGGCATCTCCAGGCTACACAGATGTCCGTCCAGCATCGCCAGGGGAAGAAGATGCCAGGTATTGCTGGAGGACCCCCCTAAAACGTTGGTACCTGGTAAGACTTTTAAACTCCCTGGCAATTCCACTCTAAGTGTGGCTCGGGGATACCGCTTTTGATATGGAAAATTCACCCTGAGCCCCACTCGGGAATACCGCCAGGGAGGGTAACTAAGTATGTGGTCATAATTTTTCTTTTTTAAAAATAAAAAGCTTGGGGTTTCTCTTTGGGATTTCATGCATACTATCTGGGTGGCCAGAAAAGGCAGGGCAGTGAGTGTAGACCTCCCACATGCTTCCTTTAACATTGGGTGATACAAATGCTGAGGGACAGAGCCTCATTCATTCATCCAGAAAAGCAGGTGGGGGTGTGTCCAGGATGGCTTATGATGGTATCTTCTTTAATAAGTAGGTGACCAGATATTCACCCCCTTTCTGGAATAAGTACTGTGGTACATTTGCCATGTTCATTCCCCAGCAAACACTCTCATGGAGAGTTAATTGTAAAAAAAAAAAAAAACACAATAGTTGCACACCATATTGAGAAATTGCTTCACTGAAATAAAAACACATACACATATTTGATGACTTCAAAAATGTTTGTTTATGTTCCCAGAAGCAGACTGTCTAGTGTCACATTGTCTAATGATATAAAATCCCAACAACCCAATGCCCTGTGATGTTTATTTGTTACAGACTTATTGCTAGATAGCAAACCTCCTGTGTTGTTATAATAATTCAGGGAAAAATGAATGGCGTCATTGTCGAAAGATCAGTCCCATATAACAGATACCCATAAATACACAAATTGCTGATAGAACTGATGGAAACTGAGAGAGGAAGTGTGCTGGATGAACAACACATGATTAAATTAAACTTATGAGGAAATTTATTATCAGTTATCAGTGTAAAAACTTTCTGCTGCAAGGTCATTTCAAGGAAACATACCACTTATTTCTATTTAGTAGTAATACCAAAATAAATAATATAGGCTCCAAACAAATATTGATGTATAACAGTGCAAGCATCAGTAGAGTGATATAAAGTAATTTTATTTACTAGCCTCTAACATAATTCAAAAGCTACCATATAGTTTCAAGGGACATATTAGGTATTGTGTTTGGTAGGACATGAAATTTGATTTATGTAACAATTACAGGTCTTGTCTCTCCCCCAGCCTCCTTACTGAAGAGTAAAAAGAGAAGCAGAAGATGCCCATCTCCTGGTAAAAGGTGGACATCAACTATGTCACAACAGTGGTGGCTCCAATCCAATTTTGTTGGGGGAGTAGGTTGCTGGATAAAAAACAGACTTTGGTTTACCTGGAAAGTCTGCTTTAGGGCTAGGCCAAGGTGCAATGTGCAACATCCATCAGAACATATTTTAGTTGTATATTTCTTCTAGACATTCCACATGGCTACCACTTGCCTATTTGATTCTGCATAAGTTTAAAAAATCATAGTTGTAATGTTATACATGTATTAAAATGTAAATGATAAGAAACAAGCAAGAACACTGTGACAATGTGTTTAGGATTTTGCCTATAGATAGCCTATTTAAACAGTTACCTGTTCTGCTATTGTTTAAGGATGCTAAAAGTATTATGGTAATTATGTTTTTTGGCAGATGTTAGTGGTGTTTCGCAATCCAAAGGATACGGCTGTTTCACTGTTTCATTTCTATAATAATAACCCAATGCTTCCTGATTACAATAGTTTTGATGAATTTTTCCCAGACTTCATGAGTGGAAAAGGTAAGAGGTGTACTAAGAATTGTTTTTAAAAGTATTTGATGTCTTACTCCCTTCTTACTTTTTATCTCTTACCTGAAAGATAGGACTCGGCGCCCGTGCCTGCAATTAGGAGCAGCAGCGCCAGCAAGACCCACAGGGCTAACAAATATTACCATAAAAGTAATGTGCAAGCATTTCTGCACTAGAAAAATATGGCCAAAGCACCAGAAATTTTGGCCAAATCAGGGACTATAAAAACACCAGCCGTAAAAAAAAAAAAACAAAAAAACAACACATGCAGTTGAAGCACAACAAATGTATTGACTGGGTCATCATTTTAGTGTCACCTTCTCTGATCCACCTCCCCCACCATGGTTACATCACGGGATGTTACTTCCCTATGATGCACTTTTTAACAGGTCAGGTGGTCCATGCTATCTCCAGGCATCTGAAGCTGCTAAACTGGGATAGCTAAGATGTGAATAACCCACATTGATTTTGTCTTTGTCATTGGTGGACTTCATAGGGGGCCAACGGAAATCAATTGGCCTTTTCCTGAGTGTCTCAATATTCCAAAAGCACCAGTAGTTAAATACAGTTGGTTTAACATTGTGACATTTTTGAGGAGTGCCAGTGAATATACAGTTGAAATAGTCACTTTTATGTAACAATTTTGTTATGTACAACCTTCACTACATTCAAGTATTTAAATCTTTTTGCATTGCACTGATCTACAACACATACATCAACTCATACATTTTGTTAACGCACTGCATTATTTTTTTATATAAATAAACACAGTAACTTGATTAGTGCACATTCATTTAATTTTGAATATTTCTCCACCTCAGTGTAGTAAACCATTGTGCCGTTGTCATTTGTGAAGGTGCGTGTACTAAGACCAGTTAGTACTTAGTACTTAGAGTTAACGCCCTGGTATGAATAATGTTCATTTTTATTCATTTCAGTGGTCTGGGGTTCTTACTTTGACCATGCTGTTGCTTGGAATGAACATCTGGACTTAGACACAATTTTGTTGATGACTTTTGAGGAAATGAAAGAGGTAGGTACATTTTTTGCAGTACATGTACTGAAAGCTTAGCAATTGCTTAAAGTGGAACTACATTTAAAAAAATGAGCAGGGTTATTATTGTAAAAAGGACAAGCGATGTCCCTCTGCAATAAAATAAACTTACCTTCTTATCTAAATGTTTTCTTTGTTGCACAATTAGCTGTGCATGCATACGATCCCGGCATAGTTGGCTCCTGAAGAAACTCAGCACCTCAACTTGAGTGCAGGGTAACAAAATGAAACTTGGGGCTCAATTTATAAAACAGGGAATCTGACATCTAACAGGTGGTTATCTTTCAGGTCAATGTGTTTCAATGGCAGTAATTGATTCTCACGAAAAAATGTTTGAAGGAATGTCATATTTCCCCATTTATAAATAGAGCCCTTTGTAGTTTCCAGTGACAGAGACTGATTTGCTGGAGAAGGTGAGAGCCTTTGCTCAATAAATTTTGGAAATTATTACTTCAATTATCTAGACATATGCAGAAAAAATAAATTATGACAATCAGACAAAAACCTCACATAAGTTATTGAAAGAGGGTCATAACTTCCTAAGTAAATCAGCCGAATCACTTTAAAATTGAACTATTTGACCTATATTTGTTACATGAAATTATTAGCAATATATAATTTAGATTATATTTACTTACTTCATTCTCCCTGCTATTCATATAGGATCTAGAAGGATCAATTAGGAAAATTTCTGATTTTTTTTCTATGCCTCTTACTGAAGAACAAGTTAAATTAATTGCTGATAAAGGAACATTTAAGTCTATGAAGGAGAACTCCAAAAACACGCATGGTGAAATGGGAAAAGCAATCTTTAGAAAAGGTAAGACAAATACATACAATGCATCATATATTCAACCAAATGTAAATTCCTGGTTATGTAGAACCTAAAGTATCACCTTACTCCCAAGGACTAGGTTGCCTTTTTCCCTCCCTTACAACTCAAAGTATATGAATACTCAATATTTTTTTTTTTCTTGAGTATTTTAGGCCTGCAATTCTTAGGAATAACTCCCGGGTATGATAAAGTTTAAAACACAAACCATACATTTTAATATAATTAATAATTATAAATAATAATTATTAAAAATAATGAAATAATATAACAATACATTTAGTTTAATAATTTTATTAAAAAATTTTAACTTTTTTTAATTTGTCCACACAAGGGTACAATAATAGAATAAACTTTTGGATTTATTATTTCAATTTATTTTTATAACCCTATCACTGTGATCAATGTTTTAAAAGCAGATTACAATGTAATCCTTCCTCCTAGAGAGCTGTTCCTGGAACAGATGTCCTTGTTTGAAAATTTCCCCTTTACTCTTGTCTGGGGGCAACTCTAAAATGGGATAGCAGGCAGCAACTTGTCAGTGGTTCTAAACTGTCCAATATCTGACCAAAACTAAAATGAAAACATTTTGCCTAGAGATACTTAAAAAATCATTTCTAATACTCAAATACACTAAAGAATTTAAGGTTAAACAAAAGTCATTTTCTGCTGCCTACCCCCCTATACGTTAATGATTCCTTGAGTTTGAGTACATTTCTGGTCCTAGGGTAACACTCCTTCATAGATGGTGAGGGTTGTCACGCTAGGGCAGAAGAAGTGAAAGAATCCGTAGGTGAAAATAGCACAGTTACCACATCTATGAACTGGTAAACTGTAGTATTCAACATAAGTGTTCTTGGGTTTTGATAATATGTAATATCTTGCAAGATTTACAATTTGTATTATGTTTTCCTTTTCCTTTAAACATAACATTATAGCAATACAATAAATATGGTGAGTTTGATTTTGCAATTTGCATGACGTGCATATGATTTGCATTTGACATTTGCAGTCTTTTCTGCATTCTTTTGGCCATCTTCACATTAAGACAGGTAACTTGGTTCTAAAATATTCTTCTGTTTAATTCTAGGAGAAGTTGGAGACTGGAAAAATTACTTCTCAGAAGCTCAAAGTCAAGAAATGGATGCAAAATTTGAAGCATGTTTAGCAGGAAGCAAGCTAGGAAACATCCTGAAATACAATATTTATTGTAAATGATGATAAGACAGATTTTTATAATTCTAGATTTATAGATATCAAAACGATATGTGTACAAAATCAATAAAGCCGATGTAATTTGTTTTATAAATTGGCAAATGGTGACATGGTGAGCAGTCTAAGGACCCTATCCAACAAGTGGTGTATTTACATAGAAATCTCAGCAGCTGGATGGGATTTACCTTTAATGGTTGCAGATATTATCATTTCTATATATAAATAAAGCTGTCCTTTATACACAGTACACCTAATCACAGTAAGAGGCATTGAAATTTCTTGACTGCCAGGTGTAGCCATAGAGGGAGGAAATGCAGCAGGACTTCTTGTGCCCAAATAGCCCATGGGCCACCAGCTATACATCCAAGGCAAATTGCTGTCCTGCTTTCAAATTTGGTGAGATATTGAAAGGATACAAGGAAGTGTCTTGAAAGGTCACAGCAGGATTCCTAGATAAGCCGTCATGGAATAAGACCCTAAACCAGGGGTCAGAAACCTTTACTATCAAAAGAGCCATTTTGCCTCCTCTTCCACTAAAGAAAAATAATCTGGAGCCGCAAAACATAACAGTTTATAAACTTTTAAAAGTTTTAATATTTTTTGAATTTTACACAACAAGTGTGCATGTGTAGGCCTACTTTGAAATAAATTAAACACTGAACTATGCCCCTAGAAGCCTCCAGCTTCTAACGTATCATCCTGTT
>NC_092861.1:110163064-110197209 GCF_032062135.1 Pyxicephalus adspersus
AGTTCTTTATGTTCTGATGATAGCCTAACAATTAAATTTTAGTCACAGGTGTCCCCCACTTGCACCTACATTTTTGGTTTTGTACAGCTCCCCATTCCAGAGGAATTGGGGTTCAAAGGAGGGGGATGTCATTGTACACACCCATTTGTACATGCCCCGTGGTGGATATATTTCACTGGTGGATTTTTTTTCATTAGAACACCGGATAGGGAATCCCCCTCCCGCAGTGTCTTGGGAGGAAGGGGATACCCCATCAGAGATCTCCCCGCGGCAGCCGAAGGGAGCCACAACAAGGAGGCTGAAGAGCCGCATGCGGCTCTGGAGCTGCAGGTTGCAGACCCCTGCCCTAAACCAATAATTTATGGTTTTGTTGTTTGTCTCATGGGATATAAAAAATATGGCCTGAATATGAAATCACAAGCTTTCCAATGTAAATGCATTTCCAACAAAAATGTTTTGCAGCACAGGAAAGGTTTGTTGATGTAGTGGTTACTGGTATTTTCTACTGAGATATGCTGCAATGGTGGGTGGTTGGATTCTGTAAGCGTTAGCTGCAGCATGAGTAACATGGGAATTGGGTTTGCAGGCGTTAAATGTGTGGAAACATTATTTTACTTTTAGTTAAAACATTCCCCGATGGGTTGAGAAGAAAGAAAGTCAAAATGGCCCACTTTGGTTTTTCCTACATAATTGCATGGAACTGATGTTGCTGGCACGTGTTTTCAAAATGCAAATGTACATGTCCATCACAGTTTCCTAAACTCAATATCATTGAACCACTTTGGAGTGATCACATGAAGTTCATGCAAGACCACATAAGAAATTAAGGAACCTTGAGGCTTTTGCCATGAAGAATGGAAAGTTTTACCAAAACAAGAGCTACAAAGAAATTTGGAGCCTCATACACCACTATCACAAAAAATATTGCATACCATCAATGATGTAAAAAACGGTAATACACAGAACTAGAAAAAAACAGCAATCATCTGATTGGTTTCAATATTTCTATGTTAATTGTTGCGTTATTTTCTATTCCTTTTTTCAATTGTTATGACGTTCTGTAATGCCTTATAGTTTAATTTGGATCCCAAATGAAATGTGTTTTGTCTGATCACTCACTTTTTCCTTACAAAATGGTATATGTCTTACAAATTCTACCAGGGTATGTAAACTTATGAGCACGATTGTGAATACAAGTAGCATAAGATTTAATTGCCCTGTCTAGCCCTAGCTTTAGAAAGTGTAAACAAATATACACAACGCAAACTGAAAACAAAACACACTTAATTGGAAAAGGCTTAAAAAGCCGGGAAACTGCAGATGATGTTTGGCATACCAATATAACTACAAATTAAAGATTAGTGTTTATTCAAAACCCCCAGCATACAAATACCATACTTCATGGGGACATTGTGAAACTTTATTGGATTGCATCATTATTATGAAGGAATCTGTTAAAACATCAACATGTATACTGGATGCAATGTTTCTCGACCTTTCTTACATGAGGGAACTCCTTAAAATATCATTTAGACTTTCAGGGTAGCCCTCCTAAAATTACTATATCATAGTAACTGTGACACAGACATAACTCTGCCTCTGTTAAAGATAGGTTTGATAAGATAATATTGTTTGGTAATATGGGTTAATTAATTCCGATGCATTATTTTAATGCTTTATTTTTGTTTGGTGTTTTGTGAGTTATTGGACTTAAAGCCCAAGATAAAAAATAGACAATCTGGTTGTACAAATAGTGTAAAGTTTGATACATGGAGCTCTGCATCCTTAGCAATTCTGTAGTGTTATCAGAAAATATTACATAAGGCAAGGGTGCCCAACGTAGGGCTCGGTGAACTGCCAAATCTGTCTCTTTCCTGATTCCCTCTCTGCTTTCTCTGCTTGTTGTCATGTGGGATGGGGCGTGTACATCTCCTATGCTTCTCCATGAGATTGTGCTATCAGGGGAAGGAACTTCCTGAGCATTTTCCTTGTGCCCACCCTGTACTATAAGATAATCCCACCCCTCCTACAGCAGCAGCATGAGATCTGTATCTGTGTACATGCAGCTGTCATTATCCCCATGTAAAAACCTTTAAATCTCCTACACTGAGTGTCATGCATGACCCTGAGAGTTGTTACTAAACTTAATTTCAGCCCCCGAAACATAAGTTGCCAGATACGGGGTCAAAAGCAAAAAATCCTTATAACAATCAGGGATATTCACATTAAGGGGGGCTATTTCAAGACCGGGGTCCCCAAATTGGGTTTGCATTTTAGGGACCCTCAGGAGCCACTTCCATGGCAATGAGCATTAGGGTACTGCCATCTCGCTGTGTGCTGTGGTGCCCCGAATAGAGGGATGTTGGCTGACAACTAAAAATGTGGAAAATAGTAGGAAATGCCTTTTGTCCCCCCCATTCTCCTTTAAATTGTTATACCCATCAAAACATGCTACCTGTCACACATAGCTATTCCCTTACTCTCTATAAACCCCAATTTCCCTGTAACTGCAAGTTGAGGACTCCTATAGCTAACGCCGCCTTAAAATGTCATCACTACGGCATCATCACAAGATACGAAAAACTATACCTGTCATACCATGCTACCCTTACTTTCTGCAGCCCCAATTTTTCTTTAACAGATGAGAAAGGAAATGCAAGATATGTGAGGGATTCTTGTGGCTACCCCTCCCCACTAAAATGTTATCACTCCTACCATACCATGGTGCCCTGTCACATATAAATTTCCCTTTATGTTTTTTAAACCCCAGTTTCTTCAAAATGGGCAGCTGTGGGTATATTAAAAAGTAGGATACGTGGGGGACTCTTGTGGCTAACTCCGTCTAAAATTTTATTTCTGCAGCACCATCACAAGATAAGAAAAACCATAGCAGGGGTCGTCAAACTCTGGCCTTTAAGTTCAGTTCGTTCCGGCCTAACGCCCCCTGGTCGGTCCGGCCTAATGCCAGCCGGGAACCCGGTTGCCGATGAATGTTAGGAACTACCGGAGTCGGAGGTGCTGGAGCTCCGAAGCCGTCCCCGGGAACCTGGTTGCCGGTGGATGTTAGGAACTACCAGAGTCGGAGGTGCTGGAGCTCGGAAGCTGCCCCCTTGCAGTTGCTCTCCTATTTACCACGGCCAGCATTGATACTTCCGCTGCCGCAGAAAATAGGGAAAGCTCCCTGAATGTAAATCCCTCTCTTCAGCAATGCATACAGAGGAGAGGGATTTCACTTCAGGGGGCGTTCCCTGGTGGTGGGTGGAGCCATTAGGGCAGGTCCAGCCTAGTGTGCTCCCGCTCCCCCCATAAATGGCCATAAAGCTTTGCCGACCCCTGAACTATAGCTATCATACCGTGCTACTGTGTCACACATAGTTGGCCACTAACTGTCTATGAATCCTAATTTCCCAGGAACGGGGAGATGTAGGGACCAGAAGAAGTACCAGTAAGAACATGTACCCCTTTGCTACCTGTCACATGAATTCCATTTCTCTGGAAGAATCCATTGCAGAGATTTTGGGGTACAAAAAAGGTTAGTGGCCCTATGACAGGGCACATTGTTTTGTATCTTTCATTATTAGAATGAGCACCAAATGGTGAGTGCAGAAATTTTTGATTTATTTCTTTTATTTGGTGCAATATTTTGGTGCAAACATTTAAATTTTCATTTTAGATTAAAAATATTCTAGTTTTTAACATACATCTTTAACGTTTGTTTGTTTGCATTTTGGCCCACAAGTTTTATCTCAATGTCAACAGTGGCCCCCAAGTGAAAAAAGGTTAGGCACCACTGACATAAGGGTATTTAAATGTTATTCTTCTCATTCGAGAAATAAAGAAGTCCTAAACAAAAGGAAACTATTCCTATGATAAACAAGACCGAGTAGGGTAAAGATAACACTTGTGTGTACTATGGAGGTATAAAGTAGTTCTCAGTGACTTTCCATACTTGGCTTCTGGCAATTCATTCATTCATTGCACGGCATGGTTCATATTAGGTTGCTCAAGGCTCCAGGAGTGCAAACGTGCAATCATGAAAAAACAAATTTGACCTTTATCTTGTAGGGAGCAGTATATGTCACGTGTTTGTAAAAACATTTGTAACATTTGTAGTGTTTAACCTTTTCATTGCCTTACCATTTATTTTGTTCATTCTTTACACATGCTAAAATGCACATTACTGCCATGAACATTTCTTTAGAACTCTCAGAACTAATTGCAGAACCTGTACTGATGACCAATTGATTCATTTTATATTGAACAATATCAGAGAAAAAGTTTATTCAATTTATGTTTTCAGCAAAAAAAAATCCATAAACACGAACAATGAAACTGATGCATTAATAAGAGCTAAATATGTAAAGCCTTAAAATGGCTGTGTCTGTGAAAATAAGAAAAGTACCAAATCCGAAATTGTCGATGATAGCCGATGCTTTTTAACCCTTTACAATTTATTATTTTGGAATTAATGAAAACTGATTAATGATCCTAGAATTATTGCTTTGCCTCGGGAAATGCAAAGGACAACCTAATACGTGTTGCATAACAAGATTTAACATATACACATTCAATCTATGTGCAAGTATGTTTGTGTACAGAACCCTTTGTCAACCCTTAAAATAGTTTTCAGGTTTCCATGAACCCCCTTGATTATGGGATGGGAAAAATGCTATTTGTATTGGTTGCCAGTTGGAAGAATGCCATTTTATAGACAGCTATTTAGATCCTTGGTTTAATTAGGCTGCATCTGCCAGATGGTGTCGGCCAGAACTATGAAGGCACCAACTTTGGCAAGGTCAATTAGCCATAGCGCAGAAAGCCCCTGGCAACTTCTGAAGTAACCCTAGTTAGGTGCGGCTGTTGAATGTATATGTCATCACAATTATTAGCCAGCATTGATAAAGCACCATTTATAAAGCAGCATGTCACAAAGTCCATTGTCATATTACTGTGCCTTAATGGGGCTCACAATCTAGTGTCTTTATGTCATTAACATAGTCTAAGGACAATTTTTGAGGGAAAGCCGATTAACCTAACTGCATGATTTTGGGATGTGGGAGGAAACCGGAGTAGCCGGAGGAAACCCATGCAGACACGGGGAGAACACACTTCCTGCAGATAGTGTCCTGGCTGGGATTTAAATCTGTGACCTAGTGCTGCAAAGGTGGGAGCACTAACCACTGAACCAACTGTGCTGCCCCCAATGGTGGATTGGTGTTCTCTCCAGCCCCTTTTAGCCCAGCTGTTTTTGGGTGGTTACTGAAAAGTTAGGTTACAGAAACTGCCCTCCGCCTACAGCTTCTTCCCACCAAGCTTAAAAAAAAAATTCTGGGGAGAATACTGTATTAGAAGGTAAGAAATATCTAAATCATGTAGGGTGGGTTAAGAGGAAGGTGGCAAGGAAGGCTGGTGGATTTTGCACAAATCTTTTTTACTATCACAATGGGGCTGAAACAGAGAGCTTCCAATGTGTTGTTGATTGGTCAGAGCTAGGCAGGATTTGACAGCTACAACACCAGAGGTCAGTGTTATGATAAGGACCTCTGGCATCTGAAGTGAGAATGCTAGGAGTCTACAGCCCTATAATAATCCCCTGCTGTTCCATGGAAAATCAAAGTAGACAGAGGGGGTGTGTTTTGCAATGTCCATAAATTAGTTTAATTTAGTCAAAATAGGAGTGTAGGCCTAGAACCTGATTTGTTTTTATAACTTATAACTCAACATAAAATGTGCAATTTCGATTCTGTGATTTGTCCCTAAAAATATTGAATCTATGCCTTGATACTGTGACACTACAAAAAAAAATGCAAGTTTTAAACATTTTCATTGTGATCTTGGAAAATAAAAACTAAGCTAAAATAAGGATTAAAAAGGGGCTAAATTTTTATTTAGGATGTTTACATTTTTGGCACATGAGAGACCTTACCTTAGATTCCTAAAACTCTGAAGATGTTACCCTGTAAATATGGGAGAACACATTGCACAAAAGAGCATAGTGGTTATACATCCACTGTTGGTGCATTCACATTTTTAATATTGTGGTAATGTGAAGTAATATACATATTACTAAATTGTCTTCATCAGATCAGATTACACTGATAAAACATCAGATGTTCTATGCCCTCCTCATAAAGAGAACACATCAAAGTTGACAAGCAAGACAAATTACTATGTAATCAACATTTTGTATCTTTACCCGTCACTAAAGAATAAAACTTTTGGTTGGTTTGATAATATCAGTTGGTTTAATAAGTCAGCAGTCACACCCAAGGTTTTTGCTAGGGAAAAGATTTTTAGTATGAAGCACTAGGCATTATAATCACTTCATTACATCCAAAAAGTGTGTAGTGTAGATTAGATTTGATCAAGGTCATGATATCTTTGCTGTGTCTCACTGGAGAATACAGAGTTTTCACTCTATCCAAGATTAGGTAAAAGTTTTACCTTGACAACTCAGGCTACTAGGAATTCTCAGTTCTGATATAAATATGAAAAGCAGCTGTTTAGACATACCTAACTTTAGCAGCTGTTGGTGCCTCCTCTCTGGCACTGCTGGATTAAAAAAACCTTCAATACTTACTTGGAGATGCCAAAGTTTTACTCTAGAAAATGCCTAGCATTGCACAGGAGCAAGAACAAATGTATATACACAATGTTGCAATAATATCAAAGAGCTTTTTGTTACCTTCATGTAATTTCCAAATTATGCCATATTTTACTTTGATAACACATTTTAAATCATTACTTTTCCCCTCATAGGCTTAGTACACATTTGGATGCTGGAGAAAGTCCTGAAGGTGAACAATAATGTTCTACATTGATTTCTTTACACATCGTGCCCCATCCTAAATACATTTCCCAGGAGCTCCTATACCACACATATTCATGGTTCTGGCCAATGAGGTTTGCTAAACAATCTTGGCTAGTTTATAGGTAGAACAGTATATGTTTATAGGGAAGAAAAGAAATTCCCTACCATGGTTAGGGTTGCAGTATGGTCAAGGCAATCTATATTTCCAAAATACCAGACAATCTGGCAATCTGGCAAAGGGGTACGTGTCCCAGAAGTAAAATGGTACTATTGACTGCTATCTGGGAAATAGAACATTTTTACATACCATATGTTTTCAGAGGAACTTACATTTAATAGGAGTTGGAGTCAGTACATTTTTTTGCCAACTCTGACTCTGTGTACTCCCCTAAATTGCCCTGAGTCCTCAGCCCTGATCCACTGGCAGCACTTTACACCTAATTACTTTAGAGTTATACCTAAATAATGGCTCCAGAATGATTCCTTTCACCCCAGTTATCAGGGCGAAAGCTTACATGTGTTGCAAAAGATATTGGAGCCACAGACTGGGTTACATAAGAGCGATCAGGTGGCTCTACTGTAGTTGAGATCACTTTTACAAGAAAGCCAAGAGCATGAAAGAAAACAAAACAGGACAGTACACTCATTGGTAGGCAATAGATTAAACACTTTTTTTTCACTCCCCGTATATGTCAACAAGCTTAAATTCAAATCCGATGTGGTGCATTAGGTATGTGCAATAGAGTGCCATTCAAATAAAGCAAGAGTGGTTTGTGTGCTGTCACAATTCAAGGAAGTAAATGCAACCTTAGACATCACAGCAAATAAAAGACAACAAAAGTACATCCCTCCATCATAACTTTAATTTACAAAGAAGAAAACAAACTAAATGAATAATTTTTAACAACTGATTTTTTTTTTTTATATAGAATTGCTGAATTTTCAACCTGTTATAAATATATTTCTGGTCTTGTTATGTGGAAGGTAAAGTGGTTAGGTGAATGAAAAACTGGAAGTAAAAAACAAATTATATACTAGTTATTAGTTCCACATAGCCCATGGCATAGGTGACCAATTTCCAGGGGATTATTATCTCTGGTCATTATTATTCAGTCATTATTTATGTATGGAATTACACCAGACTACATGTATGCAGATAACTGGGAAGCTTAACTTGGAATGAGCCCATTAAATATGTGGATAAGGGATCTCTAATTTTCAGAAGTACATTCCTGATTGTAAGCCAGGTTTTAGGTAAATCAGAATATAACAATAGTGCTATAAATGCTGATTCTCTGAAAGCTACTGTAACAATATTGGCAGACTTGATTCTTATCCTTAGTTATTAGAATAGACCAGCTACACTGCCAATGGTGGTAGATGCAAAGTGGGCAAAAGATGTGGAAATAGATCCCTTCATTTTGCTACAACACAGGATTCAAAATTGAGGCGAAGGTTGCGGAGCTTTAAAGTTAAGGTCTATGACTGTTATATTGCTGTTTGGATGAAATGTTATTAAAATGTTCCTTATTAGGAAGCCAAGATCAGTTGAATAGATATGATGATCCTTCCACATACCACTGGCCATTACCTAATGTACCATATGCTATTAGGGAACATGGAGCCATTGCAGCAACAGTATTGAAAAAGTATATGTTAAAAGGTATAGACTAGAGGTACAAATAAGTCCAGTGAAATATAAAATATTGCTAAAAGATGAAAAAAGTTTCTTTCCTTTACATTTTTTTCCCCAGTACAAACACATTAGACAGGAATCTGTAGGGTAGTGGTCCCCAACCTTTCTGACAGCAGGGCCCGATAACATAGAATAAAATGTTGTCACGGCCCGGTATATGTATAGATTACACTACTCTGCTATTCCCAGCAGCTCTGCCTCCAGTCAGCATACTCGCTGAGAATAGCAGAGTAGTGTTAAAGAGCTGGGGTGATGTCAGGTGGCAGAGCTGCTGGGAATGGCAGAGAAGTGTAAGTCTTACATACATTGCTCTGCTATTTTCAGCAGCTCCTGTGTAAACAGTGTGAGGAGAGCCGCCAGTGCTCCCACTGGTTGTGCTCCTGTTGTCACTAGCTTTAGAGCAGTGTAAGGAGGGCCGCCAGCGCTACCACTGTGATGTGATGTCTCTCTGCAGAAATAAAATTTTAGGGGTAGTTAGCCACAAGAGTCCCCCATGCCTACATTTTAATATACCTACAGCTCCTCTTTCAGGAGAAATTGAGATTCAAAGAACATAAAGGGACATTTAAATGTGACAGGGCACCATGGTATGGCAGGAGTGATGACGTTTTTGTGGGGGGTGGACACAAGAATAACCCTTTTCTTTTAGAGGGAAATTAGGGTTCAGAGACTGTAAGTGGCCAGGTTTTCTTTTTTGACAAATGGAGTGGCATGTCACGTATCTGTGCAAGTAAAAGTGTCATTTTTTGCCATTTCACTTATGATCCACTTTAATGACAAAAGATCCCTGATTCCTATTTGGATGTTTTGTTTATGACACTTGTTTGTCATAAACTAAATATGTTCACAAAGGATGCCATCAGTAAATTCTAAAGAATCGGACTAGGAATATTACAATAGATTTGGCGATCTTAACAGTGGGTCCACAGATTAACTTTTACTCAAGTTCTCTCTCTTCAGTAAACAGGTCAGCAAGATCGGCTACAGTCAGGACAGAAGCTTCAGACTGCTTCATAGATGCACTTGTGTGACTAAAACAAGAAAACGACAATGGGGGTTAGTAAAATAGGAAAACACCAACCCAGACTTGACTACAATTGCAAATAGTGTTAATTTTAGTTCTTCTGAAACAAGAAAAGATCACTGCTGCCCATAACAAGCTATTTTATTTACAGACCCGATATTTTAAAACCGGATAAAAACTTTACTATCGTCAATATGGTGTAGAAAATTGTTACACAAACCATTAAATTAATGTTATTATTACTAATAATAAACAGTATTTATATAGCGCCAACATATTACATAGCGCTGTACATTAAATAGTGGTTGCAAATGACAGACGGGAGGAGGAGAGGACCCTACCTAGAAGAGCTTACACAATCTAAGAGGTGGGAGAAGCAGAACTCAATAGGTGTTATTAAAAATCCATTTTTTATTTCAATTAGAAATGTCTGTAATTTTTCCTAGACTATTCAGAAATGTATTGTATTTTGGCAACCTGAAGGTCTTTTGTACACGTTTTATCATTTTCTGCTTGTATGATTGGCTAAATGATTCTCTCTAGCATGCCCTGCAACAGAAATGTAATTTTTAGTTCCCAAGGGTTTATTAGTTTGCCATTTGTTTAAAAAAGACTTAGTAATGTTCTGCACTAATTAGCACGCTCATTGTTGAAAAAGTGCCCACTATATTAGATAAGAATATAATAATTATATATTTGTATATAATAAATAGAAAGATGAAAGTACCAGCAAATGTAACAATATTCTTAGCAGTTTATTTTATATATAATAATATCAAAAATGTTGAATTATTGCACTAGGGTAAACTTTCTTAAAGTTAGTATATGCATAGGAGGGCTGCTGTAGCAGATTGGGATTAGGTATGATAGAGAGCTGAAAGTGGACTGATAACTATATGCACTTTTATTTTGCTTTGCATATTAAAATGACTGCATCTGAAGTTGTTAATATTATTTGCAATAAATGATTGGACTTGGTTATACTACTTAAGCTTAGGTATACAAAGTACTCTAATCATGTCATGGTCGTACGAATTCAACAAATATTCTCAAACTATGCCTACTAAAATGTTACATTTATTAACAAGCATTTGCCAATGTCTTTGTAGTTGGTGCAGTGTGCATATGAGAACTAATGTGCTCTGAAATGTAAAGGACCGCAACCTAAAAATATCATGTAAAAAAAGAAAATCATGCACACCACATGAAAATGATTTTTTGAACATTTTTGAACAGACAAACATTAAATCTTCACTCACAAACAATACCTACAGATGTAAGTGATATACTTGAAAAAAAACAAGTTTTCAATCATTTATGTAAAAATAAAATATAGAAAGATATATAAGTGTAGTAATAGCAAAAGTACACATTTTGTCTCATAAACTGGTATTTTTGGTATCTCCTAAAAATGTTATTTGGATACATATAGGCCAGTTTATAACCCTCTATTTCTTCTTTATTTGTTGACTTGTTGGAGTGACTGTATCATTACTAAATCAAAAGGACAACCTTTGGACAGATGGCCCCACATTAACACACTTTTATAAAATGGTGGTAAGGGATTCTTTTCCTGAAATGCTGGCTTTATTGTGCTCCAGATATACCTACTTTTAGTGTGGGCTAGCAATATTTTTTTGTTCCAAAGACCTTGACTTTGCCTATATGCTCCATGACAAACTAACATTTTGCTTGCAGACCTCCCATACAGTTTTGCAAATGTTCAAATAGAAATCACACAAAGTAATATTACCTGGATAAGTGTAGCAGTATACTTACATTTTTACATGATAGAATTTTCAATAATTTAGATTATTCGAGTAAATATACTATGGTATTGTTGTGTATGGTACATTTAGAAATATCACTTTTATCTTCCGACAATGTTCAAATATGATAAAAAGAAGTTAACCATTTCCATGGATTATACTTACTCTTTCACATAACTGTACTTAATCTAAATTTGTCCTGTTTATGCGTTTTGAAGTTAACCTATAAAAACTCCAATTCATTATTTTTTAACCACCTGAGCGTTACACTGATTTCTAGATTTCTGTTCCAAAAGCGTCACAGGTTTTCATGAAATTTTTTTTTTTAAATTGTAGACCTGTAACTTACAGAAATACGTCCGAATAGGGTTCTAGTAGATATCATGAATATAAAAAATGTTTGAAACACACAATCATGTAAAAAAAAAAAAAAAACTTTTAATAAAATTAAAGGAAAAACACAAAAATCAGCTTAAACAAGAACACATAAATAAATGAAAAATACTGAAAATGCGATAATTCGGTATAATGTATAGTAATATATTTTTCTAAAACACCTCCCTAGTGTCCGTCACATACCTATAGACAAAACCACATAAATATATTTTCTATTATTTTGTATAGGATTGGATACAGGACTTTGTATTAAATCCAATACAAAAAATTTGAATTTTCCGCTACGACCCTCATCGACGGGCGCACGCACGCGCATCATCAGGAATCGCCGAGGGACGCGTACGCAAATGCCGGGTATTCTAATTCTTTCCAAACTTCCATGCAAAAAGTGTTACATTTTTTGCATGGAAATTTATTTTGGATTGTAGGCTCTAATTCACCGAATTACCGCATAACTCACCAAAATATGTCCAAAATTTTATAAATTTAATCATTAAATTTTTTTTTATAAAACATAAAAAAAACATAAAAAAAAAAAATCTTTAAAAAAAACTAAAAAAAGTTAAAAAAAAAAAAAAGTGTAAAATGTAATGTACAGTAGCTTATATAATATATATATAATACAATTATATATATATTATATAAGGATTTCTTTGTATTGAACTCAATACAGCTTTTTTGTATTGAGTTCAATACAAAGGAACTCAATGCAAAATTTTGAATTTGCCGCCCCGCCTCCCTCCCGCGCCGACGCACGCAGCGACGTCACCGGGAAACCCCGGTGATCGTCTCTGCACTCGCCGGCTGAACACAGAAGACACAAGACGTGTCCGGAGGAGCGGAGGGAGAAGGTGAGTATTTTTTTTTTTTTTTTATCCAGCGATCGACGCTGGACAGGGAGAGGCACAGGGATAGGGACAGGGAGAGGAGGGAGAGGAGGCCGGCTGGCTTAGAAAAGAAAGCCAGCTGGCTTTCTCCTCTAAGCCGGCCGGCTTTTTCTTTTAAGGAGAGGGACACCCGACGCTGGAGGATGACGCTGGAACACGGAACCGACGCTGGATTAGCACAGCGGGACCAGGTAAGTGGGGATTCTAGTGTAGGCGAAAAAATACGGGCTTAACCAAAAGAGCAAACATATTTAGTGCGAGAAATTACGGGCTTAGCGGTTAGGGGGTTAAAGAATCTTGACAGCATTTTTAGCACCTAAAATGTATGCACAATACTGCACTGAATATCAATCGGAAATACTTAACCTGTCAAATCAATTGCTGGAATCTCTAAGGCTGTACCTCTTCAAACCCGTGTTAGCTTTTCAACCTACAAATCCACTGTTATAGGACAAATATCAACATATCACATATCCCCAAGACTAATATGAACTTGCTTGTTCCAGGTCAAAGGCTCTCTAGACAGAAGTTTCCGTGTTCCTCTTTTAAAAGATACAATTTAATTGTATTGTATTTTATCTGTTATGAGTTAATATATAAAGTAATGCTGGGCCCTAAAAAGCAAATGAGAAACTCACAAGTTCGAATAAGATATGCTTATGAGCCACTATTATTTAAGAAAAGCTCCATCTTCAGATGAGTTATCACATGAACTCCTTTTTCTGCGCAACAGTTTGGCACCCTTTTTAGTAGAAATAATTGGTATAGTGGCTAAATCACATAGTTACATTGTCACACAAAGTAACTATGTCAATTTAAGTAGTCACAAGGTACTGCTTGAAACATATTCCAATAAATATAAAATATTACAAAACAGAAAAATCTCAGAAATACCTCTTGTCCACAGTCTTTATCATTGCTTGCATCCTTTCTTCAATTGTTGCTTTGATTAAAAATCTATGAACTATTGTAGCCCTGAAAGAAATAAATTGTTAATGTAAATGCACTAAGAATATAACTTTTTTTTCAACACTCAAAAACATTTCCTTTAGATGTACTTAAAATATCTGCATAGAGCATAAAGGTTCATAATTAATTTCAAATGGGTTTCAAATCAGTTAATTTCTATGCTCTATGAAAATATAAATCATTCTGACAATGTGGTCAGTTTTTCTGTAATTAAAGAGAATGTTTGCCTAATACAAATTTGTTGGTTTTTGATGAATACAGGTAGAAAGACAAGTAAAAAGATGCCTCTACTTTAATTCTTGATTCATGTTCACAGCATCTCTTTGTGTTGACCTCAGCTATTTTTTTCAAAGGTACAGGTATTACACAATAGCTGGAAACCAAATACACAAATCACTCTAGTAGGGTCTAGATCAGGGGTGCCCAACAGGTTGAGAATGATCTACTGGTCGACTGCAAAGGCAACGCGAGTTGATCAAGCAGCCCTGCCTTATCCCTCCCCGCTGTACGTCTTCAGGAATGCTGGGGATGTCTTTCGTTAGACAACAGCAGGAACTTTGCTTCCTTCACTCCGGGACACTTTCC
The DNA here is from genome assembly GCF_032062135.1 of Pyxicephalus adspersus. Lineage (NCBI taxonomy): Eukaryota > Metazoa > Chordata > Amphibia > Anura > Pyxicephalidae > Pyxicephalus > Pyxicephalus adspersus. The sequence continues at coordinate 110,177,202 of NC_092861.1, forward strand.
TATTGAGAAGGCTTGTGTAACAGTGGGGAGTGGGGAAGGTGGCAGAGAGGGCGGGATGGCAGTCCGAGGTGAGTAGTGCTGGGCAGCCATGTCAGTTCAGGCTTGGTGTCAAGGTACAATTACCAAGATACCTTTGTACAGATTAGCAGTTCTTTTTCTTGTACAGCATGTCATTCTCCTAAGACAGGTGAACTGTACCTTTCCTGTCCTATAGTCTTGTTGTAGTTCAATGTTCTGTCATTAAATGTCTCATTAGCTTCAGTTACTTCTGTGTCATATTCGGTTTATATATAAATTAATATATGTTTAGCATTTTTATTGTTGGTAGATCATTTTGACTTGGCCATTTTAAAAGTAGCTCGCAAACCAAAAAAGCGTGGGCACCCCTGGCCTAGATGATATAAGAAGCTTTTGACAATTTAACCTGCCAACATATTCATGTATATCAGCTTTAGCTAGGCTAACAATTAAAAGAAAACTTGCAGCGAGTAGAGTCAAAGTATATTTAAAAACCCTGATCATAAAGCACATAGAACACTTTTATGCCAAATCAGACGGACACCTTAAACTGTCACAAGATAGCTTTTTATCCAGTTTTTGCCACCCTAACGGGATATTTGTCTGATGGGACAAATATGCATATAATGACTTTAAAAAGAAAAGGATGGATGGCAAGACCCATCCATGGTATTAAGGTGGAACATGTTTTGGAATGTTAATCCAACCCTTATTACAAGTGGAGAGATTTACGAATAGGTTGGTGCTACTAGAAGCAGAAGAAAGATGAAAAGATACTTGCTAATAAGACTGCAATGTAATTCAATAAGAATGATTGTTACTTTCATTTTAATAGACACATAGGTTTGCTTTGGAGCTTTAACTTTAAACTAAGATAATACATACTTTTTCTGGCCAATACGATGGACACGACCTATAGCTTGCAGTTCATGTGCTGGGTTTAGAATGGGCTCCACTAATAACACATGAGTTGCTTCAATGATGTTAAGGCCATTGGATCCAGTGTGCAGTGGAAGAAGCAAAATGTTGATCTTAGGATCATATTTAAATGCTGAAAGGTTTTCCTGGAAATAAAAACATACCATGAAATATTCTACAGCATGCACTCGGAAAGTTAATAAGACCAACAAGTACATTTGTACTATAACTGAAAATCAAATAGGTAAATGGAATTACTGTAAGAGAGGGTAAGCAAAGCAGAATATTGCCCAAAGCAAGCCGTCAAGTTTAGTTATGAGTTACCTGAAGCACTTTCCAATTTGCATAAAAGAAATCTGATTGGCTGCTTTTTGAAAAAAATGTTTCCAACCACTAAAGTTATCTGCAGGCAATATTTGATCAAAACCATAACGTTTATGTGTAATCTGAAATTAACCCAAATCATTGGTGGCTGAGAGATTTGGGGGACCAGATTGATTTATAGGAGCCTAATTATAAAGAAGATAACAAATTTGTAAAATTTATAATATTTTTTCAAATGGTGGTGATTCATGACTGCTGTACTGTAAACCGACAAAAAGAAAGTCTAATGTCTAATTACTTGAACAGAGTAACTGATTGCCTCCTTTATTAGATGCAATGTCACTTTAAAAGGGGTGATCAAAGGTCAGAGGATTATGTTGTAGATGTAAATGCCACTATAAAAAAAAAAAAAAACACTATGGCTCTGATTTATTAAAGCTCTCCAAGTCTAGAGAGAATACATGTTTTTAATCCTGGACCAGATACATTCCACATTTGCTGGATCACTCAGCTTCACTGATGAAAGTGTATCCTCTCCAGCCTTTTTTCAGGCAAACAGCCAATCGGTTCGTTTATAAATAGGATCCATGTCTGACCATTTCTGGTATCAATAGCCGGGTTCAGATAATTGGACATAGAGAACAGATTTAAACGGTGTTGGGTCCTTTTAAAAGCATGGAATACAGTAGGTAGTTAATTTTACTGTCAATAGTAATGTTGTACCTGAAATTTCTGAATGCCATTAATCTGTGAGAACACCAAGCCATTGTCCTGCAGAGCTTTTGCAATGATATCCAACACATCTTGCCACTAATAAACAACAAAAACTTTGATTAATGAGAGGCACATATTGTAGGTTTTCTTTACAATACCAATATGACAAGAGAAACATAATTTTTATTAAGCCACAATCAGTACCTAGATGCAGAATCCTAGTTTTTTTGTTAAGGTCCTTTAATTTTTTTTAGATTTGCTATTACTGTTAATAATGCAATATTATTGTTTAACTTGTACTAAACAAAAAAAAAATAGTAATAAGGCAAAATCTTTCAGTTTTCTCAGTGCAGTGTATGTATATTACATATACATCCGAATTTTCAGACAATCACTGCCACTATATGTATAAAGTTCTAGAACATGCTGCTGTTATACAATCTTACCGTAGAAAATACCAATGATTTGGCTCCAGGGTCCATGGACTGTATTTTTAGAAGAGTTCGAACTACTGCTTCAACTTTGGTGGAATGGCTTCCCTTTTGAGAACAAATAAAAAAAGCCATGCCATAATAAATATGCAAATATTTTAAATAAAATATCAACAACTTTAAAAGCAATCATAGCTCTTGTAACATAAAACGCCACATGCAATGCAACAAAATTAATCAGAATATAACATGCAACGTATATAATATTCATTTAATTTTAGTAAAAAACTGAAGCACCTTCTGGCAATATATGTTTTGAAGTAAATGGCTTGTTATTTGTATGGTACACTAAATAGCTCACCATTAATCCTAATTTTGTAGTGTTATCTATGTCTTAGAAGTAAACTTTTGAAGTGCAGCATATTTTTCTCCTCCTACATGTATAAACAAATAAGCCAACTCTGGTGTGGGCAACACAGTCAGTCAATCCTTTTTTAGCACTCAAAAAAATGAGGAACATTTGTGTTATCTGAAAAGAAATTTAGTGCAATAAAATATTACTGTTCAATCACTCAAGGATCGACAGACAGATGGCAGATTTAATTTGTTCCAGCAACTTAAAGCAAGCTGTAAATGATAAAAAAACTGCACATCTAACAGTGAGAACAGAAATGAACTTGTTACCTAAGAGGCTGATGAAAAGGTAAATCGGTTTATTAATTGGCAGTCTATAAAACTGCCTATTCTGCTTCATGAATATCAAAATGCACACAATATTGGTAAAAAAAGATTATAGAGAAGCAGGCATGAAACATTTTTGTCTTAAAGAACCTTTGAAAATGCTTCTTCTATCTCACAGCCAAGAAATTGTCCAGAGAGAATAATTTACCTTTACGGGAACATCCTGTTCTTCATTTGCAGCTTCACTTGTGAACACATAAGAGATCTCTTTATGTGAGGTTGTCTGCCGACAAATCGCACATTTGATGGCACTTTTACGAGCACCGACACTATACTGTTCTACCATGATCGCCACACACTCATTACAAAAGCAGTGGCCACAGGTTAATACTGCCCACTGTGGAAAAAAGGACAAAATAGAAAAAAAAAGTGTTATAAACATAATTAGTATTTCACAAAATACTTATTTTTATGAGAACCTCTGTTCTCTTTACCTGCCTAACATTAGATTTTATTGTAACATAACATAGTCAATACCAGTGAGACAATTATTAGTCAAAATGCCAAATCGCGGTTGTTGTGCCAGTGACTTTGTGAAGTCAGGATGTCCACCTCTATTTTTGTAGATATTTAGTTAAAGAAAAAGGGTTGGATTACATTTATAATGTTTACAGCAAATATAAACCAATTACTGATATCAGCATAGACCAACATGCAAATGCTTCAGGCTCCAGAACTAAGAAATGTAATCTAGCATTGTGCTTTGTGGACCTATCGTCATATGTTTTACATTATATAAATGGGTGACTAAAAAATGTTTTTCTTTTTTACATTTTTTTGGAAGTGCTGATGTCACCCATGTGCAGTCTATCTGCACAGCCAAACAGGAGGTAATCTATTTTCAAGATTAATAGTTAACTGGTGTCGGATGCCACGGTCTGATTCAGAAACTAAATTCTGTTAAATTGGTATTTGAAAATCAATGAAAGTAGCGTGTGGCCTGACCTTGTTTTAACATTTTAATTAACTTAAAACCACTTTGTGGGTCATTCAGCAAAGATGCCAATTGTCCAGTCCTGCCTTAGCATCCCTCCACAAAACCCCTTTGGGTACAATCGCCAGTTAAATGCTAGATATCTGGTCTAGGGTACTAAAAGGTCTATTATAAAAGATATGTCTTAGTCTTTACACATAACCTTACAGGTCAGAGACCTTATCAATAGAATGCAGTCTGAATAACGTGATGGTCATGGAGATCAAAAAGGTATCTGTCTTCAATGAGACCTGTAAGGCCAAACTCAATTGGATCACAGTGAATGACAAGCTAGAATTCTCCACAACAACCCTACCGAATTTGAGAGAACTTAGGACCCATGGCTTCCGTATTGATATGCATAAAACACTGGGTTTAAATTGGTCTAGCTTTGCCCCCTTTCTCCCCCTCTCTTTCCTCTTTAGCACTCCCTTTTCCTGGAGTGATTTTCTTCTATGAATTTGTATTTGAGACTTGCAAATCTATATTTTGCTGATGTTATTATTTACCTACATTGTTTGTAAATTTGTCATGTTTGTAGATCTCTGATCTGTGATAGGTCTTTGCTGATAAAGTTTTCATGATATCACTTTTTTCTTTTTCTGTTTTGTAGCACCCACTGTCTCTGTAAGTTATATTGTTGATAACATCTAATAAAACTGTAGAATTAGGTTAAATTACCTGTTTTCCTAGACTCCGGGCACATATCGGGCAGGGCTCTGGATTCACTCCTCCAGTTGTTTTATCCTGAGACTAAAAAAATCAGAAATGTAAATCTAGATAAACCTTTACTCATACATTTGAACATTCAAGATTTCTCATTTTTTGTGTAGAATCGTGATATTCACTAGGTATACATGGTATATATCCAATGCAAATGCTAATGACTGCCATACCAGAGGAGTAATGCATGCATTAAGGCAATTAATAATTAGAAAAAATAGTAACAGGTTTAGCAAGTCTAATCATGAAGATTTTTGAGGCACAGTGGTAATATTCTGAAGGACAACATCAGAGCTGTTGCTTATAACAGTTTATAAAAATGACTGCTATAAAAAAATGTAAAGTATGTAAGTATGTAAAGCATTATAAATACCTTCTCTAAATTACTAAGATAAAGGAGCTGTCCCAGCTTCTTCTGCAGTTGTGACTGGGCAACTGCTTTGTCATTTAGCAGCCTTACACGGTTCTGCTCCACCTGTGTTAAAATAAAAAGCTGTAATTAAAAGGCTTTCAGCTCATTAGGTAAGCACCCTGAAAACTGATGTACAGAAATCTAGATATTAATCTAATCCAGCATTATTATGTTTATACATTTAAATGATTAAAATTTCATCTGTTGTTTTGGAAACGTGCTTATTTAAACCTCAAATTCATTAGGCTTTATGCCTACTCCCATTTTTCTACTGTATCTATGATGGAGCCATCGTTGCCACCTGAATTAATACATATTTACTCATTTGTGTTACATGGTAGACTGATCGGACTAGTAGTTTATAAAATAAAGATAATGGTGTTTTGTGTTATCTGTAGCTCACAGGAAGTTACACTGCGCTTCTAGCAAGATCAACAGGTGCTTTCTATACTTATTTATCTGCATTGATACCATTAGTGAGAAGATCCCAGTAGTAAGCTAGAAGCCTGAGAATCTTTAAGTAATGGCAAAATGCAATCAGGGCGCTGTCTGAATTGCCCCACAGACTGCAAAATTTAGAGAATAGGAAAAGGCTTTGAACTCGGTAAAGGGAATTGTCACCCTAAGCCCAAAAGTCTTTTGTAGAGGCAGACATGTCTTCCTTGCTTACTAGTACAGAGGATTGTAGGGAGGATGTAGGGGAGGTAAAATGTGGCCAGAAGGGTATACAGCCTAGTGAAGAATTGATCATCGCCAAGCAGCTCTAAAAGAAGACCTCCAAAAACTGTAAGAGGTTAGGACACATTGGAAAAGTCTTCACTTAGGGAGAAGCATATCCTTCTGATTAGTTTTATTTCTCCTAGGGCAAGATTACACTCAACTATCAACTACTGTGCCCCCCTATGAACATTCATACATTTTTGTTATAGATTTTGTTTTTTAAAGTTACCCCACATGTTGACTTTCCTTGTCCCTTTTGCTGACTAGGTCATGTTTGTTGGGTAACAGAATTATTGATAATGGAGAAGTCATTTGCGGACAAGTAATATTATAAGACATGTCCAATTGGTGTAAAAGCAAATGCTTTGTATTTTGGAATTTTCTTGGGTTCTGTCACATGACTGTTACATTACCAAAATTACAAGATTAATAGTGTTGTGATCAATCAACGCAGAAACAAAGAAAAATAGGACAAAGTAGAAAAAAAGCATGGACTAGTAAGAAGCGATCAAGGAGGAAACACAGACACAGACAAAAATCAAAGAAATGTGTGCGAGAGAGACAGACGGGGAATAATTAGGGAAGAAGGGAAGGCTGTTGAAGACAAGAAAAATGTGATAATGCAGTTAGTGCCCACAGAGATTTGCTGCTATACCTTGACAAAACACACAAAAACAATGGATGTTAATGTCTAGAGTGTGAACTTGCAAAGGATAAATACAACTACTGAGAAATGACTCACCTCATGTGGTTCAAAAATATGAAGAACAGGTGGGTTAGGCTTTGGTTCATCAGGGAGACGGACCCTTATACGCTGGGTTGCCATAGAAAGTTCATCGATAGCTGACACATAATTTCTTAAGGCCATCCAATATTCATGAAGTAACTAAAGTAAAATAAAGTAAAAAAGAACTGTAACTGTTAAAGAGAATGTACAATACAGCTAAAGCAAAACTTGACTTGTTAAATTATTCATGTCACTTGTTAATTAATTATATAGGGTATATAATCAGAAGTCTGCTTTTAGATCATACGGATGTTCACAACATTATTTAGGTTTCTAAAAATATCAGGCTTCAACAAATATTAAGTACCTAAAGCAAAGTGAAGTAAAAAACCTAGTACAGCCAATAAAAAACAATTATGTACCAATACTAATTTAGTATTTTTTCTGGCTAGTTACTGGAATCTGCAGTTTCTGATTTTGCCTTTTACTGTTCATTGACTAAAGTTATATGTAAAACCTGAATGTTCTTGTCTTACATAGTTAGCAATATTTGTGAAAAATATTTGAGCAAGGTTTTCACTTACATAATTACATTTAAAAAATAAAAATAACAAGGTTTGCCTAAAAGGTAAAAACAACACCTAAAAAACAAGGATTATAGTATAACAAAAGCCTATCCGGTTAAGGCTTTCTCTATAGGCCTGATTTATTAAAGCTCTCCAAGACTGGAGAGATTACACTTTCATCAGTGAACCTGGGGATAAAAAAAAACTGGAATGGATCAGTTCCAGGGTTGAAAACATTTACTAACCAATAGCAAATGACGTTAAGAAATCCATTCTAGGTTTGCTGGATCACCCGGGTTCATCGTTGAAAATGTATCCTCTCCAGCCTTGGAGAGCTTTAATAAATCAAGCCCCATGTTAGAAAAAGGAACCAAGGTGATAAATCTACCAATGAAGTGAGTTTCTGCAAAATTTAAACTGGTAAAATGAATTACAATAATGCCAAACTTACTGTTCATTAAGAATTACCTTGTATTCTTTTTTCCATGCTTCAAATAGCTCCATGAATGTAGCACCTTCATCAGCTAGCCATGTATCCATTCGATGGCTTCTGGCAAATGCCAAAATAGCTTTTAAAGCACGTTCCACTTCACTAGCAGCCCACAGACCTCGACTGGTTTTGGGCAAGCAATCATCCACAACACCATTCTCTTCTTCAATCATCTCTTCAAAAATGGCAGTTTGACCTTTTACCCTGCAAAATAAAGTCTTATAATAAATATTTTGCATAATCCAGTTTACATTGTTTATAGTAAATGATGTTTATTTTAATACTAATAATAATATGTAATGTTACAAACACAATTAAGTTCACATAGCAATCCTAGGAGTAAAGCATTCCAATATAATTTGTATGAACATAACTTTAATGTGAAGATGCTTTTGTAATGTTTCCACAATGGAGACCGAAAGAAGATTTTGATTGAATAAATGTCTAAATGCACAGTGCAGAAATATTAAATCTTATGACTTACAGAAGCTCTGGCCCACATACGTATTAGACTGTAACCTTGCATGGCTGTCACTGAGACTTTTGATAAATGACCTGATCTTTGCTCAGCGATTCCTGCATCCTGATTAACAGGTTACTTACACCCGATCCTATTCCTGTGACTAATTGGGATTGCTTTCTTCCTATTTAGACCCTGCTACTTCCTGTCCCCTTGGCCCAATTATTAGGGTTCATCCTATGATCTCGCTTGCTGTTACTCTCAGCTGTACTGTACCATGTCTGCAGACTCCTGACAGTATCCCATTTATTTATTCCTTAAATTTCTATACCAAGCTCATCAAAATGTAAGTTTACCATAATTTCCTAATTGCACTTAGCGGCTTTCATTAGATTGTGAGCTTCTCTGGGGGACAAATAACGACCTGAATAATGTTGCATACTATGTCAGCAATATAAAAATACATGATAAAAAATAATAGTAGGATCTGATTTGAATCTCTTCATTTCCAAAAAAATAATAGCGAAGTGTAAGTAGCTTAGAATTGATTACTGATATATTTTTTCTAAAAAGAATTCACCTTTAATGCTCATGCTGTTACTGTTAATTATCCCTTTCGATGCCTTTGAAGGGATACTGACAAAGTAAGGGCATATTTAAGTAAAATTTATTATCCTAAAATTTCTAACTATTGGGTTTACTCTGCGATACATAAATATAATGCATTTTATTTCTACCAGAGCGCAATTATCAGTACATTTACAAAAGTCTATGAAAACAAGTAACATTTATGCACTACAATGATAAAGGCTTTGAGTGTTTTCTTTGAGTAATCAAAATGCCTGGTATTATTACCAAATGATTCATTTTCTCGAACTTCCAGCTGCATCATAACAAAAACAACCAAACAATATTATAGGAAAAAAAAAAAACAACAAACTCATTTGTGTTACCAACCTATTCTACATGAGAATATCGTTTTTCTCTGGATTTCAGAAGACAAGTCATTTTGTTGTGTGGTAGGTACTTACGTAGGAGCGAAGAGCTTTGACTCATAATCTGTGAATAATTCATCAGCTTTACAAAAGACACAGCTGTGGGGGTAGAAATACTTGCTGTTAGAAAAGCCTCCAATTTGCTGCACAGAACAGCCAGGCCAGGTAAACATTAAAAAAATAAAGGAAAAAAAATACAATTCACCACTGAAAAGGCCATACTTGGTCCCCACCACAGTAAGTTTCCAGTCAAAATAGTATTTAGTATATGTATTAAAGAGACTCTATACAGGACACTCACATTTTTTAACACTTGCAGCAGTATTAGTGTATATGTATTTCCACTTTGTCAATCTGTTTTCAGTGTTAAGCTGCGTACACACTTCCAATTTTTATCGTTCAAAATGAACGACGAAAGAATTGATTGGGCAAAAATCGTTCGTAAAAAAAAGTAACCAACGACGCCGACGAACGAGGAAAGTCGTTGGAAATGAACGACCGGACCGGCGGATCGGACGACAATCGTTGACCATCGTTCGTGTGTACGATCGTTCGTTGATCGTCCATGGTCTGAGCATGCGTGACGAACGAACGTTCGTTCACTTCCTGTCGTGCATGTCACTCCCTGTATCGCTCAAACGATCGTATCTATTGTGTGTACAATATCTACGAACGATCGTGTCGTTATCTGTATGTGCAGGATCGGTGCTATACGATCGTTCGCAGATATCGTGCAGGATCGTTCGTCGTTCGTTTAACAACGATAATAATTGGAAGTGTGTACGTAGCTTTAGATCCCTCTCTGTGTTTGTCCTACCTGCTACTCTCTCCCTTCTTTCCCAACATCTGTGTACAGATAGCTAAACTCGTAAACACTGGCTAAACAAAGAATAACTTATCTTTCAGCCAGAATGATAGTTGCCTCTGTATGGATACTGGCCCCCTTCTCTCCCCCTTCTTGCTGTCACCGGTGGGTGTTGCTGAATGTACCAGGATTATTAACATGTGTGTTCATCAGTGCTTATAGTGTTTCAATACTATGTAGTTTTATTTTTAAAAGTGAATGTTCTAGGACTGTCATCCTGATTCTGGCTTAACCACAGGATAATTTGCTAACCTAAAACCCACAGATTAGTGAACCGATTTTGTTTCACGTCAGGGATAATAATAATAGGATAATTTTTTAAAGAAGTCAGAACTTGTAGCTCTCAAACTTTTATCCTTACATAGATTCTGAGAGCCCAGATAGTCCATCATTTCCAGCTACTGCCAACATGCCAGCAACATGTTCAGTTTGGGTTCAATCAAAGCTGTGCAATGGGAAAATAATTTCAATGACTCATCATAATATTGATATGCCCACCATTTCAATGATATGAAGACTAAACTCCTCTATGGTGTGTCCTCACTGTTACTGCACTTTGATAATATGCATTAAAGATAGGTTGTTTCTAATACCATAATTCAATGAAAGAAAACTTAAAAAAGTAATGCTAACAATAGTATTAAACATACATGTGGAGTGGAAGTCGACCAACTCGAAGGTGACATACTGATGCAGTCTGGATAATTTCTTGAGTAGGGGGACCCTCAAGGTTCTTCACAGCATCTCTCACCAGTTTCTGGCATTTCCTTAGTTCTTCCATCTGCGTCGTGACAATGTACTGAAGTCCTCGGCAGTCACGGAACCTATATATACAAAAAAGGGCGAGGCTTAAGCATGATTTAAATGGTTTACTTTCTCATTTTTTAAAAATCTGTAATTTGCGTAATATTTTGTGTGTGAGTATAAATATATATGTGTGTGTGTGTGTCTCTATATTATATATATATATATATATATATATATATATATATATATATATATATATATATATATATATATATATATATATATAGAGACACACACACTTAAAGTCAACATGACCTACCTTCCAGATATACTGAAAAGTTTAGCACTGTAGGACGTTGGCTATCACAACAAGTAGGAGGCAGTAGTATAGGCAACACAAAAAAAGGGAGCTGACTTTAATAAATCCTTGCTTTGATTTATAGTTTCGATTGTATAGTTTATACAATTGTATGGATATAAATGCAGAATGTTTCTCATATACATGTTTCTATAAATTTTACATACATATTAAGATACCAATTTAGTAGTGAAGCAGAATATTTGTTTTTTTTATTCTAACATCCAATTTTATAAACAGATTTATTGACAACAACATAATCTGTATCTTGTTAGGAAGGCAACAGGTTTTCTTGCAGAAATTTTAAACAATGATGCTGAACATACTGCTAAAAGACAAAGGAAAACATGGCCATCCGTTTGTGATATATGATATTAAAATGGCACAGTAGGTAAAAATGGTGACACCACCATAAAAACTCCACTAATTCTTTAATCACCGCCTATTCAAAACAGTAACGAAAACACAGGACATCAATACTGTATGTTGTGGATCTTCCTTGGCATTTAAAATACCAGTACACAATTCGGTCACCAGTTTTTTGGTCATAACTACTACTATGGCCATAAGTAATTGTCACTGTTTAAAGCAATTAAAGTGTTATCCTTACTTATCAGCCATGGAGAGCTTATTAACTTGATGCTTATATCTGGTTGTTATTTCATTTTGTACACGCTGAACAAGATCTTCATCACTGGAATTATGAATCGCACGCTGGATCACATCAATCCACCAAGGGGAGGAGAAATTTATCTGAAAGTATCCAAAACAAATAAATCTGAAGACCTTCCACAGGGTTTCTGGTAGGTTTAAAACATTTCTTTTTAAAAAAGTTTAAGCAGTACAGAAATTAAAAGATTCTGCTTCTTCTAAGAATACATCTGTCAATAATAATGATAACAACAACTTTGTGTGCCCTTCCTAATATGGAAGGGCACTGTCAAACCAGACCTGAAAAACTCATCTTGCTGACTGCACTACTTGAATCCAGTTACCTTTTTAAAAAAGTGTTTTTTTTTTCACAGGTTTACTTTTGTAACCAAAAATCTTAACTATTTTCCCAAAATGATATGTGAAGTTATGACTAATGATAAAGCATTGGCTGGTTCACTATGTTTAAAACAAAAAAAAAAAAAACGTAATACCAAAAGCCTGTTATAAAACATTTACCTTTCGTTGAAGTTCTCTTAAATTTTGCAAGATTGGTTGTAAAGCTTGGTGAGCTTCAGATACTTCAGCATTGGATTTGGTCATGTAGTGTTCTTTAAGCTGTTTTATCTACAATAGAAAAGAAAATACCAGTTTTACTTATGCATTCTATACAAGGGACCAGGTAAATCCACTGACCTATGGTATCTTATGAACAGTTTTTAGGAGACAGTGTGGTCTTACTTGCAGTGGAATCTTTGTCTCAGAATGTAGACTAAACATGGAAGATCGTTAAGAATAATATTTCAATACCATATATTATACTGATATATATATATATATATATATATATATATATATATATATATATATAATGTATATTATTATATATTATATAGTACATTAATATTCTATCAACATGGCATGGAGTTTCAGAGGAACAGCTATCTCTTACATTTAAATGACTGGCTGTATTATTATGTTCAGTTAATTACACAGTAAATGGCTATGATAATAGTAAAACTATATGAAAGTATAGTCGACAGGTTGTCAGTATCAGAAAGCACATAAATATTTAAAGAGATTTGCAGGGTTAGTGTTTTTTGTACAAAATTCAACCAGGTAACCGTTTCATATTAATTATAATTACAGTAAAAAATAAATTTTAACCTCTTCTTCCAGTCTGCCATCTCTAAGTGTTGGTGGGATTCCAGGGTGTTTTGCTGTCAGAAGTTCCAATAGGTTGTGTGTAGAATGCAGCCTCTAAAAGTAAACCATCAACAGGAATATATTGAAGTAAAAAGCAAACTCAGGTTCACCTGCATTTAATGATCTTTCCTGAACAATGTGCTGAAAGGGAAAGTAAGATACATCTCTTTGTTTGCAATAAACTGTGAACATATACTGCTATGAAAAATGTCAACACAGATTACTACATAGATTACATTACTATAAATCAAACTGAGCAAATACTTCCATCATAAGGGTGTCAATACAGGGCCTAATTTGATCACTACTTGTGACAAAAATCTGTAGGTCAAATCTTTTGGGATTTACCTAGAGACAGATTTTAATTGTGATTTGTTGGTTGACTTGTGGAGATGATTGCGTCCCAGCAGTTTTTATGACAATCAATTTTCCTACTACCCATTTTTTTTTTTAACTAGACATTTTTGCTTTTACCTTAACCATGTGGGACCACCCTTTAGTGATGGGCAAAAAAGTTTTACCATGAGAATATGGGCTAGAAATATGCCGATACCACTAAGGTCTCAGATAAAAGAATAAAGGTACCTAAGTGAGGACAGTTATTGTGCACATAGAGAAGCATACTTTTCATAAAGTAAACCAGAACATACATGGCAAAGTTTTACCTCATTAGATTTGTTTTTTTCAGCTATACTTACTTGTAAAGAGTCAGTTTTCAGTTTCTCTTTGTGTTCTTCTGATGACCTCAATACCTCTCTATAAAATTCTGCAGCCATTGTGTATTCACCTACATGTGAAAAATAAAAGCAAAAAAAAAAATAAATGAATATAAAAGTAAAGAAGAACCATATAAAGTGTTATATAGTATGTAAATTGATGCTGTGTGCACACTCAACAAGATTTAAATAAAGGAGGCTGTCGGAGCCACTGTGTATTTTAGGGCTTAATAACAACTAGTATGTATTGTAGAGGAATGAGTATTTTTTGAGAAAACATAGCCCCCTATATTGAACATATACAAATGTTTAGGTAAATAGGTAAGATGCTTGAGTTTAAAACATTACAGAAATACATACTTTGTACCCCTTGCAGCCTACCACCCTGCTTGGCTGCACTTAGGTTTTACTCTACTTAGCATCACGTAACTGGACATAAATTGTGGAAGCAGTTTTGGTTATACACACTTTGTTGGTGTAATGCCTGGCAATCCTTGGTATTGTTCTATATCATCAATGCCGGTAAACTGATGTAAGTGATGTGCTGATGTGCCGGTAAGTTACTTTCGAGAATTAAAACAAACATTTCTAATTCTGGAAAATGTATATTTTTATTATGAGCCAAATAAAAAAAACTGTTCTGTAATGTTTTAAATTACAATAGCTGACAATAGCTTAATAACTGAATCTCCTTAACTGCTTGAAAAATTATCTTCTCCTACTCCCACTTACCCGGTGGATTAATAGAGTTAATGGGCCTAATGTAAAAAAGATCTTCAAGACGGGCAGCAGGGTGGTTAGCACTCCGGCCTTTGCAGCGCTAGGTCCTAGGTTCGAATCCCAGCCAGGACACTATCTGCATGGAGTTTGCAGGTACTCCCCGTGTCTGCGTGGGTTTTCTCCGGGTACTCCGGTTTCCTCCCACATCCCAAAAACATGCAGTCAGGTTAATTGGCTTCCCCCTAAATTGACTACAATAACCACGTATGACTATAGTAGGGACATTAGATTGTGAGCTGCTTTGAGGGACAGTTAGTGACACGACTATGAACTTTGTACAGCGCTGCGTAATATGATGGTGCTATATAAATACTGTATAATAATAATAATAATAAAGACTGGAGAGGATACAATTTTATCAATGAAACTGGGTGATCTAGCAAACCTGAAACAAATTTGGTCTAGCAAATTACTTTGAAGAAATCCATTCCAGGTTTGCTGGATTACCCAGTTTCACTGAAAAGGGTATCTTCTCCAGCCTTGGAGAGCTTTGATAAATCAGGCCCAATAAGCTTATGAGACTTGAGGAGCTTAAAACAATGGATGACAATTTTGAGGCTTTAAATTCCTGTTATGCTATATAACCGCAATTCTCTACTTTCCCCTCTCTAATAGATATAGATTTTGACAGGTATCTGGTTTTATTTTTTGGTCCCCTGATCCCCCTTTAACCATTTTTCCTGTTGTCTCTCACTTTTCACTCTGAAAGCAGAGAAATTTATTATTCTGCCCAGGGGATGTTGGGTACTTCTCTCACAACTACATGTCTCTCTGTAACCTCTGCAGCAACTTTGGCAGCTTGCACTCACACTGGAGGACTGCTAAGCAGGGAGTTCCAGCAGGGTAGAGAAATATGAATGTGTAAGCCCCTGGTCCAGCAACAGAAACCGCCAAAAGCCAGTCTCTAACACCACACTCATCACCTATAGCAAACCCCCAGTTCAGCCTCGGGAGACTGGTTGCGTTTCCCATCACACAGTTGCCCCCAGGGTATGGTGCCTGGGGAAGGGCTGGCAGAGCACCAGGAGTGCACAAATAATGCATTACCAAGATTCCAAGAGAGAGAACAGGTCCAGAATACAGAGCAAGAGGTCATACACAGGTAATCCGTCCACCAAACGAGGTACACAAGGGCAAGACACATGCAGAGTGGGGGTCAAAAGCAAAAGGTCAGCCCATAAAGCAAACTCTCAAAGGGTCAGGAACAGGCAAGGTCAGGAAAAGTAAATCACATGAATATAAACACCAGCAGCAAGTCAGCCTAGCTTAGTGACTGGGAGCCGAGAGGCTATAAAGTCATAGCAGCCAACGGCAGCGCAGGATGGAGTCCGGAACTGATCAGCCTCTAAAATAACCATTACCGTGCACAGACTCCAAGTATGGGCTGGGAATGCCGATAAAATACATCAGGCTGCACGGCTAAAGGGAAGCAGGAGCTGCTGCTTTTTCTTTATTCTCCTTGCTGCTACAAGTGACATTGCTGGACAAAATAAGCTGTGTGGAAAGCAGCGGTGGAATCGCCATGCTGAGCTGACTCTTTCCTGTTTCCAAAGACCCACAACACACAGAGCACCCAGACCCATTTTTTTAAAAGAAGCTTCCATTAACCAAAGAAATGAACGGTTGGATTTAAGGGACAAACATATCTTGAAGTTTCAAAGAGAAAAGTCCCACCTAAAGAAAATGGCCCCCTACAAAGTCGTTAATTAAGACTGGTCTACGGGGAAAGAAAGAAAAAATTATAACTGTATGAGTGTTATCCTAGAAAATAAGTATTCGAAAGGCAATTGTCCTTAGTCCCACCACAGCAGAGTGCACCATCAGGATAGGTAAAGACAAGCACTGAGTGGTTCAAACCACTGGTAAAGAAGCTGGCACAACAGGAGAGATTCCTAAGCCAAGAATAAAAGAAGCCAATATGCGCATATCCAAAAGCACTCTCCTACTAACTTCTAAAAGATGTAGGATATGTTAATACAACATACAAAGTCCTTATTGTAGGAGGTACAGTGAAGATACAAATTCTACCAGGTCTTCCTATAGGTAAGTGTTTTGGGATACAGTAGAATATACATCACCTGGTGGGAGGAGTAGGGATTAAAAAGGCAGAAGGATTTGGCTGCTAATAGCTTATGTTTTTTTTACTGTTTTTACTTCTTAGAAGCCTCTCTTCTACACAGGTTCATTTAAAAAAATATTAAAAAAAAACAAAAACAAAGAAATGTTTTAGATTAAGTGCAAGGACGTAAATATAAACTATGGTATGTAGTATGTGGTACTTTATAATTCCACTAATGTTTTAGTTACAATACTATCACCATGAATTTCCTTTTATTTGTACAATGTTGCTAAGTACTTAGAAAAGTTGGAGGTGGTAATTATTTTTTTTTCTGTTCAACTCTATATATACCGTATTTTTCGGACTATAAGACGCTCCGGCACCCACTTTTCCCCCCCAGTTTTGGGGAAGAAAAAGTGCGTCTTATAGTCCGAAAAATACGGTAGTTCTTTACAATTAATGTTTAAATATGATTCCCAAAGACATCTGTAGACCTTGAAACTAGCAATTCAGAGCATTTGTTTAGTTAGTAACACAGTCACTGAATACACTCTTGAAACCGTTTACAGCACTTACTACAGCAAAGGCAAAAGAACAGGTATACAAACAAGATCTAAAAGTTTTATTGCATTCAGTAAAAAAAAAATGTCTAGCCTAATAACATAAATTCATCTCTGATACTATGACAAAATGTAATATATTACATGCAGAAAATACTTCAAAATATACACATATACTAATATCTGTGGGTAATAATTACCATCAGTAGGGTAATAGGTAACTGTCAATTTCCTATTCAATCACATCACCTTTAATTATGTGGATTCCAGCCAGACCATTAAAAGCGCAGACAAGTTGACGATGGGCCTCTTCACACTCTGTTCGACATTTCTTCTGCAGAGATGTCAGCAATTCTTCCATTGTCATTGTGCTGGAACATAAAGTAAATCACAGTGCTACTTAGTATTTATGTATGCTAATCCTTAAAAATAGTTACATGTTTATATTTAGGTCTAACTTGCACTGTGATTCTTCCAACTATATTTTATAACAAAAAAATATAACAAAGAATTTTCATATCTCAAGTAACAGTTGATGTTGTTATCTAATATAAACCCTCTAGTAATCATAAAGGCTTATTATACTGTATACACAGTGTATGTGTGTACATACACACAAAGTTGTATGTAAGAGAGAAGTGGAAGTTAATTTGGTTCTGGTGTGAATGAAGGAGGATTGGTAGATATCCGATGAGCATGATTTAAGCCGCATACACACGTGCAATAATAGTCGTTAGAAAGGATCTTTCACGATCCTTTCCAACAACTAGCACTGCACGATGTATGACTGAGTGCTGTACATACAGCACTGTTCTGCTCTATAGAGAGGTGAGGGGAAAACACGGGGCGGCACCCTGCTGCTCGCTCTCCCCCTTCCCTTGCATTACGATCGTTAGTCGACCATCGTCCGTGGATACGCCAAGACAGTCATTTAGATGATGGACTGTACATATGCCAGATTCTCGATATCAGCCCTGAGCCGATTAACGGGCGAGAACCTTTGGAAAGAGAGATAAAGTGGGATCAGATAATAAAATGGAAGAGAAAGAAGAGAAAGTATGATCTGATAAAGGGATAATGGAAGGTGAACAAGTAGGGCTGAGCTGGGTTGGGGGACAAAAGATTTAATGATTGCGGCTGGGCAGAAGAAAATAGAGCAGAAGTAGATTGCCGCCTGGAAAAGAAAAAGAGCTAAAACAATAACTCATTATTCCCAGATTTGTGTAAAGAAAGGAGCAAAAGCTGGTTTTATTCCACTGAGAAATGATATGGAGAAAATAATTATGAGGTGATGAGTGAAAAGAGAGGAGTATTGAAGGGAGTGGCTGATCACTTACATCTGAGCTATTCTAAAAATACACACACACACAGCATACATACAGTTAGGTCCATAAATATTTTTTTTTCTGTACATTACCACAATAAATTTTATGAAATGAAATTTTAATGAAACAACTCAGATGCAGTTGAACTGCAGACTCTCAGCTTTATATCGGTGGGTTGAACAAAAAGATTCCACAAAAATGTGAGGAACTAAAGCCTTTTATTTAACACAATCACTTCATTTCAGGGGCTCAAAAGTAATTGGACAGTTGACTCAAATGCTATTTCATGGGCTTGTGTGGGCAATTCCTTTGTTATGTCATTATCAATTAAGCAGATAAATAGCCTGGAGTTGATTTGGGGGGGGGGGGGGGTGTTTGTATGTGGACAAAGAAGCTCTCCATGCAGGTGAAACAAAAATGCTGCATGAAAGTAAATACAGAGGGTGCACCGCAAGGTGCAAGCCACTCATAAGCCTCAACAATAGTAAGGCTAGATTGGACTTTGCTCAGAAACATCTAAAAAAGCCAGCACCGTTCTGGAAAAACATTCTTTGGACCAAGTGTTTGAAATGAACATTTTATTTTCAGCTTTTTAATTTGTCCAATTACTTTTGAGCCCCTGAAATGAGATAATTGTGTTAAAAAAGGCTTTAGTTCCTCAAATATGTATGCAATCTTTTTGTTCAACCCACTGAAATAAAGCTGAAAGTCCGCAGTTCAACTGCTTCTGAGTTGTTTCATTTAAAATTAATTG
The DNA here is from genome assembly GCF_032062135.1 of Pyxicephalus adspersus. Taxonomy (NCBI): domain Eukaryota; kingdom Metazoa; phylum Chordata; class Amphibia; order Anura; family Pyxicephalidae; genus Pyxicephalus; species Pyxicephalus adspersus. Next base: position 110,196,435 of record NC_092861.1, read on the forward strand.
TGGTAATGTACAGAAATCAAAATTAGAAAACATTGTCTCTGTCCAAATATTTATGGACCTAACTGTATATGCATATGTAAAGGAACTATGAGTATCTCCCAGAAACATTTGTTAACTCCTGTGTCGTTGATTTAAGTTGTCTGTCATTTGCAACCCCTATTTAATGCACAGTGTAATATGTTGGTACTTAAAAATGTTTATTTATAACAACAATAATAATACCTCTTCTGTAATGGTAAAAACTCTCCACGGACAGCCTGCGGGTGGCAACAGGCCTGCCTTAGCCTCAGCAGGGGATACAAAATGGAGGAAACGGTTCGTCTGTCCAAACTACTCAGCTTGAGTGACCAATCTGAGATTTTACGTAGTTTAGCAAGGGCATCCTGACAACATACTTCATGCTGCCGGTGGTAGAAATGTCTTTCCACTGGGGAGAAATGCAGCCAGTGAATATCTTCTGTTTGCTCTGGGATTTGAATCTGAGGATGAAATTAAATACATCAATTGCTATTATGTTTATTTGAATGCAGTACAACAGCTAAAACAAAACATACTGACACAGGACTTGTTGTCAGAGAGTTTAATGGTATTTTCATGTACCACACTTTGCATGATTTCTACCCTTCTGAATAATAAAACCTATGCTTAAACAAATGCAACAGCTGTATGAGCAATTTTTTTACATCCACTTACCCTGTTCCCCGATGATAAGACACTGTCTTATTTTTTTTTGAAGGCCAAAATATGCTCTAGGGCTTATTTTCAGGGGGATGCC
>NC_092861.1:110198048-110217748 GCF_032062135.1 Pyxicephalus adspersus
CCTAAAAAGGGGGGGCTGTCTTATTTGATGGCCCTGCCTTATCATAGGGGAAACACGGTAGTAACATATAATAAGCCAATTATATATACAGGTATGATTTTAGTCAGAACAGTTACTGGGTAAACTTCAAGCTCATTCGATTTAAAAAAAATCAACCTCATCCACTGTTGTGGAGGTATGTCAGTTTCACTGATGAGGTTATGTCCATGGGACCAACGGTATATCATTACCCTTATGGGCAGTAAACAATCAGATGATTAGAAAACTTGAACTTGTAGATTTAGGAATACCATTACTTACAGAAGCAAGGCAGCCAACAGCTTATATTGTAGAAAAAAAAACAGTCTGCTGTCTATTCTGTTCTAATTCTGGTATATCTTGGGATGACAACCACCAACTATCATCACTTGCTTGACACAGAACAAAAGTTACATTTATTTTATTCACCTGGTCAATGACATCCTTTTTTGCAGATCTCCACATTATTTTGGCTATAAGGCGGTATAATGGCAGAGGATCCTTCCTGCAATATGGCTTGTAGAGCAGCTGGTCCCACCAGTGTTTAACCCAGTAAGGGTCCACTCCAAGAAATAATACCAAACCAAACAAATCTGGAAGTCAAATGTTTATCATAATAAGCATAGTTAGATTTACTTCCTTACACATAAAACCATTATTTCTCCTGAATTTTCTCACTATGAGCCTCATTTATTGAAGCTCTTCAAGACTGGAGACTATCATGGGAGAACCTGGGTGATGCAGAATTTAGCATTTGCCAACTAAAAACACATGATATTTAAGAAAGGCTTTACAGTTTGCTGGATCATCCATGATAGTCTATTTATGATATACAAATATAGTTTCCAAAAATTCCTACAAAAAGGTAAGTGTAATGTATGCACTCATCAAAGATGACAGATCTGTCTTGTAAACACATCTAAGCTTGGGGTACTCCTGCCAGCACTCAGTATGAGAAAGCCTGGTAAAATGCTAGACACTCGGCCTGATTTATTAAAGCTCTCCAAAGCTAGAGAGGATACACATTCATCAGTGAAGCTGGGTGATCCAGCAAACCTGGAATAGATTTCTTCTAAGTAATTTGTATTTGCTAGCAAATGTTTTCAATCCTGGACCATTCCAGGTTTGCTGGATCACCCAGCTTCACTGATGAAAGTGTATCTTTTCCAGACTTTGAGAGATTTATTAAATCAGGCCCACTGTATCATCCATGAATTGCTAATCTAGGTGTGAGTTTGTGTGTGTTATGGTTGGGTGTAGGAGGAGATGATTTTTACAAAACAAATCTGTTGTATGCACTGGTACTGGCAATCAAGGTGCTTCATTTTTTTAGGGGTTATAATGGTTTGTAATAAAATATTCATAGACTGCAATGGATCTATATTTTTGTCTTTTGAAATGAATATGGATATCTTCTTTCTTGTTACTTTCCTTGTAACAAGGAAAACAGTTACTATGAACTTCAGAATCTGACACTACAACATACAGACTGAAAACAGAGCTAACACACAAAAAGTAGAATAAGATCATTCAAAGCCATAAGTCATAAATGTCATTATTTATATCTAAACAATGTAACAGATTAAATGTACTATTGCAATAGAAAAAAATTGTTTTCATTTATCGCACTTCTTTTTCAGTGTTTATCTGTTGAGAGATGTAAAAAACTCTAGTAGTTTGTCTCCCTCAGCTCGGTTGATAAAGTCTGATATTGACAACCCGTGGAAAAAATACTTTCTACCTTACCTTCTAATCCTCTTTGCACTGGGGTACCACTCACACACCATCTATGAACCCCAGTTAGCCGCAGGGCCATTTCAGCAGCCTGTAAACAAAAAAACAGTTGGATCTCAAATGAAGCATAGAGTATATAATTTTGTGCCACATCCATACCTTCACAGATTAAACAGATTTGCATGATCTAAGATAGGTTTGGCCATGTGCAACTTTGCTTAATATTTTAACCTTGAATATATGGTCTAGCAGGAGATATTAAAACCAACATTATGGTATGTATGTGCAAATCTTATAGAGCTGGCCATCAAAAAATTGATGATCTGCTTTTAACATACAGTAAAAAAAAAATTAAATATAAATCTACATACATGAGATGCTAATCCAAAAGGACATGCAGTTAGGTTAATCGGCTTTCCCTCAAAAATTGTCCTTAGACTGAGTTGATGACGATGATATGACAATAGACTTTGTAAAGCACTGTTTAATATGTTGGTGCTATATAAATACTAGTTAATATTAATGTTCAAATATGCTTTAGCCAGTTTGCGGAGGTAAAAAAATGTACTGAAAGGAAACAGTGAAGAAGACAAAAGAACATTTGAAGAAATGAAGTACTTTATAAACAACACATATTAGAATAAAAATAATATATACAGCCTGATTTATTCAAGCTCTCCAGGACTGGAAAAGGCAGACTGTCATGAAAGAACCTGAGTGATCCAGCAAACCTAAAATGGATCTAGTGCAGAATTGAAAATATTTTTAAGAAATCTGTTTGCTGGATCAGCCAGATTCTCACATGAAAGTCTATCTTCGCCAATCTTGAAGAGCAGGATTAGGAACATAAAAGCAGAGATGGATTTTGTAATTAAAAAATTCAAAAGTAAATGTAAACTTTCAGCTGAAGTAAATTCAATATGAGTAATTAAGTTGATTAAGTCAAGGATCCATCCACTTGTAGATATAAGAATACTATATTATTATAAGAGCAAGGTAGCCAACAGTATAAACTGAAGAAAATAACAGCGTCTACAGAGTACCTTAATTGAGGTGGCTAGCATTGTGCAACATTGATACACAAATAGAAAGTTTGTCATAGATAGGCACCCCCAGGTGACAATGCCTGGGTGTGTTAATTTATTAACGGGAATATTGCAGGAATGGGGGGCTTCCACCTTCCCCTCCATTTAAACATCACATGCAGTTCTAAAAAAATGCTCCTCTACTCCAAGTAACATTGGTTATTGGACTTATGGATACAAATTGTCAAATTAGAATAATAGGTCTCTACAGTTTAAAGTTATAAAGTATAACTTACCTTTGCTGTTGTGCACTCCACCATCTGTGCTTCATCTAAACAGATCCTCCACCACTCCACAGCAATGAGTGGGCTTGGTATTGCCATGTACCGCTTTTGGTTCCGAAACCTTCGTCCATCTTTGCTGTTGCTGTGAGGGATGTCCACATAATTTAGCTCGGTTCTTAGAACATCATAAGTGGTTATCACCACATCTTGCTCTGCCAACATTTGAGGCTGCAGAAAACCATGTTTCTTTACACCTTGATAAACCTGGTGAAATGCAAAAAATGCAAATGGAACAAGAGGACTGGAACAGTAGTGGAATAATTATCATAGCACATGTTTCAAAAAGAACTATTAGTTTCATTATTTTCCCATGTAATATAATTCTTTCTGTGTAAAAACACCAAGGCCTTTTAGGCGCCAAAATCTGTCACAAACTCTTTAGAGAAAGCTTGCTTACTCTAACTCAGGGGTACCCAACACTTTTTTGGCTTGCAAGCTACTTTTAAAATGACCAAATCAAAATGATCTACCAACTATTGTTTACTTTGCATAACAGCATGAACATGTATAGTACAATACAATTCTGTACATTTTTGGCCATTACGTTACTCCGATGACGTCTTAAACTGACTTTACCTATCTCTATACTATTTAGTTATATTCTGGAATGGTGCATGGTTTCTTCAGTATCCAGTAACATGTTATACCCAAATATGAATCGGAGTAAAAAATTCTAGAAAATGAGGCATTTTTAAAGCCTTTGTCCAATATTTGTCAAGTGACATGTAGCAGCCACTCTACAAAAAAGGAGTGTATATTTAGATCCCCTGAAAGTTAGAACTTTAACAACCATTAGAAATTAAGATACTGGATACACGGAAAGAAACAAATATATGCATTCAAATTATAAGAATATACACAAAAAGAAGTTCTAGCTAAGGTGCAGTATAGCTCACCCAACGAGAGAGAGAGCAGCCTCTGTATTTCTTTGTCACGACTACGGGTCCTGTGCTACCACAAGTGAGGAACTTTGGCAACCCTTGCTGACGTAAGTGGGAGGGGCCAGTGAACTGAGCAAGGGCTCTGCGACCGACTCGCGTAACCATGGCGATCTACTGTTGGGCACCCCTGCTCCAACTTAATAGCTACAAACTAGTTCTGAAGCAAAGGTATCACTTGCTAAGAATTAAAAACTCATCATCTGCTACTCAAGGGAATTAGCATGTGTCATAAGTTGGCCATTATACAGCTAGGTCCATAAATAATTGGACAGAGACAACTTTTTTCTAATTTTGGTTCTGTACATTACCAAATAATTTCAAATGAAACAACTCAGATGCAGTTGAACTTGCAGACTTTCAGCTTAAATTCAGTCGGTTGAACAAAAAGATTGCATAGACAAAGGAACTAAAGCCTTTTTTTTTTAAAACACAATCACATCATTTTAGGGGCTCAAAAGTAATTGGACATCTGACTAAAAAGGCTATTTCCTGGGCTGGGGTGGGCAATTCCTTCATTTGTCATTATCTAATTAGGCAGATAAAAGGCCTGTAGTTGATTTGGGGGGGCTTGCTTGTATGTGGAAGATTTTGCTGTGAACAGACAACATGCGGTCAAAGGAGCTATCCATGCAGGTGAAACAAGCCTTCCTTAAGCAGCAAAAACAGAAAAAACCCATCCGAGAAATTGCTACAATATTGAGAGTGGCGAAATCTACAGTTTGGTACATCATGAGAAAGAAACAAAGCACTAGTTAACTCACTAGTTAACTGACAACAGTGGTGGATGATGGCAGAATAATTTCCATGCTGAAGAGAAACCCCTTCACAACAGCAAACCAGGTGAACAACACTCTCCAGGAAGTAGGCGTATCGATATCCAAGTCTACCAAAAAGAGAAGACTGCATGAAAGTAAATACATAGCGTGCACTGCAGGGTACAAACCACTCATAAGCCTCAAGAATAGAAAGGCTAGAGTGGATTTTGCTCAAAAACATCTAAAAAAGCCAGCACAGTTCTGGAAAAACATTCTTTGGACAGATGAAACCAAGATCAATATTTACCAGAATGCAAGAAAAAAGTAAGAGAGAAGGCGTGTAACAGCTTATGATCCAAAGCATAGCACATCATCTGTAAAACATGGCGGAGGCAGTGTGATGGCTTGGGCGTGCATGGCTGCCAGTGGCACTGGGACACTAGTGTTTATCCATGATGTGACACAGGACAGAAGCAGCAGAATAAATTCTGAGGTGTTCAGAGATATACTGTCTGCTCAAATCCAGCTAAATGCAGTCACACTGATTGGGAGGCGTTTCATAATACAGATGGATAATGACCCAAAACATACAGCCAAAGCAACCCAGGAGTTTATTAAAGTAAAGAAGTGGAATATTCTTAAAAGGCCAAGTCAATTACCTCATCTGAACCCAATTGAGCATGCATTTCACTTGTTGAAGACTAAACTTTGGACAGAAAGGCCCACAAACAAACAGCAACTGAAAGCCGCTGCAGTAAAGGCCTGGCAAAGCATTAAAAAGGAGGAAACCCAGCATCTGGTTATGTCCATGAGTTCAATACTACAGACTGTCATTGCCAGCAAAGGGTTTTCAACCAAGTATTAGAAGTGAACATTTTATTTTCAGCTTTTTAATTTGTCCAATTACTTTTGAGCCCCTGAAATGAAGTGATTGTGTTAAAAAAAGGCTTCAGTTCCTCACATTTTTATGCAATCTTTTTGTTCAACCCACTGAATTAAAGCTGAAAGTCTGCAGTTCAACTGCATCTGAGTTGTTTCATTTAAAATTAATTGTGGTAATGTACAGAACTAAAATTAGAAAAAAATTGTCTCTGTCCAAATATTTATGGACCTAACTGTATTTCTGAATTACTACTATAATAAAATGTAAACCACTTTTTGTGTTACAATCAATATTTCAATTAAATACAAAGGTAAAAATTGATCATAATGTATATCAATTATTGATCAAAGAATCAAAGATTGAACATCAATCAAAACCTTGTAATTAAATGCAAGGATCAAATAAATTCACCTGTTATACAGTATGCAATTGTCCCTTGATGTTACTAATATATGTCGAATTAATTTTATTATCCTTATTTTATCCTAAAATTTATCTTAAGGGGCAGCTAAATAAAATTACTGTGCTCTAACTAATGATTTTCTCAAACTGAGCAACTATACTTTTAGGAAAGATGTAGTTAAGCTTTCCCTGCTAAATAATATCAAATACCACTTTATGAAAGTGGTAAATTTATGTGAGAAAATCCTCCATCTTTCAAAAAAGGTCTATCTCTTATTCCTCTTAAGGCCATGGCAAGTACAAAATATTTGTCTGCCGCTACTTGAATATGAGGCAAGTATGAGGACTAATATTGCTACCTCTTTACAGATTGCCCTGTTTTTCTCTTGACCTTACACTTTCTCCAAAAAAGGTTGAAAAACGAAAAAGGGGATACATTTACAAATGTTTTGACACAAGATTCATGCTTCAATCCAAATCCAAGTAGATAAAAGTTTGTGAATATTGTGTAAAAATGTTAATAAAAACATGTTTTTTAAAAGGTAAAACCAGAAAATATCTCACCATAACTTGTAAAGAGGATGAGCGGACATGTCTGTTAATTTCATCTACCCACTGGTGGCAAATAGAACTGGGGGAAATGATCAGGGTTGCACCTGTGGGGACTGGTTTCATTGCTACTAGACAGTGTGGGCAGTAAAATGGTACTGTGTCCACACTTTCTCTTCTATAGTTTACACACTCAGCATGCTGCCATAAATGACACTGTAAGCACTGTACTCTGTCCTTGAGGTCAGGATATTGGAGTCCTCCACATATACATTCAAATCGGTAATCTGAGGTATTGCTAGGAACGACTATTTGAGAGGACTCCAAGTTCTCATCTACTGGTTTTGTTCCTAAATCAGCAGGTTTCACAAAAGCTGGGCCGTCACTTGTGGCTGTAGGTGAATTATCTGTCAAAGTAAAAGCTTCCACACCCGACATTCTTTTTGAAATTCCATTTGCCGTCGCTGAGTTTTGGTGTTCATTATGCTTGTTTACAGCACAGTAGTCATGATCCTTTGACATTATATCGATAACAGCGCCGGTTTCAGAAATCTCTTTATTGTTTTCTTTGAGGTGATTTCTATTGTGCTGTGTTCTACTGGATGATCTTGTTCTCTAAACAGGATAGAAAAAACAAATACTGTTCTTAGTTACAAATGGCAACAAATGCTATTTTAGGGCAAATAGGCATTTGGGTCAAACGTATTGGTTGAAAAAAAAAAAAAAGATTTTTCTGCGGCAGAAATTCTCTTTTTATACTCACCTTTCCAGTTGCCTTAATTTTCAACCTTCCCCTTGACATTGGATCTTCAGGTCCTCCTTGGTAATGTGATTAATAAAATGGCAGCCCACCCCTCCAAATACATACTTTTATCTTGGATTGTTTCTGGAGTAAGACTGGCTTTAACACCATTCAGTTGCAGAGGGGAAAGGATGGAGTTCTGCCCAAGAAGAGGCAAACAAGCTATGTTTCTGCATAGACCACCCATATTAAAATACTCACAGGTTACAAGGTTACATGTCCTCAACAATAAATAGAAAAAGTGTCCTCACATGTGACCATACACAAGTTAATTAGGCATTTCTTACCAGTGTTTGTGGTTTTTCTTGTGTCATCTGTTCTTTGTAATTAACCCCCAGTTTAAAAGATCCTTGTAGTCCACGTCCTTTAACTTGTTCCACAATCTTTTTAGAAAGAAGCTTTTCCAAAGTCTTTTTAAGTTGCCAGTGGTTCCTCTGCATGTCATAACTATATACGGAGCTCACATATTTAAGTATGCCAATTACAGACACACCTTTGCTAACACTCATTTCTTTAATTGCTGTCAGAATCATAACTTGTAAACCTGTAAAGGCAAAAAACATTTTTCAAGTACTAAAATATGACAAATGAATAGAATGTTTTGGGAAAATTTATGAATTATGCAAACATAAGCATGAAGAGTTTCAGCCTGAATTTAAGACACTTGTTTTTCAGTGAAAGAAAAGTACAAATTGGCTGTAAATAGATTAAAGCCATTAACCTCCCTAGAGGTAACCCCCAGTGTGACTCGGGGTAGAAAGAAGTTGCTAAAAGTGGTAACCCCGAGTCACACTCAGGGTATGTAAACCTATGGGAAGGTTAGTAAATAGACCACTTACCTGATCCACCAGCGTCCCGCGTCGTCCAGCGCTGCGATCTCTGTCTTCTTTCTTCTTCCTGCTTCTGCACCCAATGAGTTACCGGGGAGTTCCCGGTGACGTTGGTGCGTGTGTACGTTGCCGGCGGGGAGGGAAATTCAAAATCTATTTGTATTGCATTCAATACAAAATAACTGTATTGAATGCAATACATTGGATTTTTATGTGAAAAAGCAGTACATTGTTTTCAAGAACATTTATTTTACAGTATATATAATATTATGAGTATAATGTGTATTTTTTTTTTAAATTAAAAAAAAATATATTTTTTTTAATAGATTTTTTAATGTAATAAATTTATTGTTTTTTAAGATTTTGTGTGTCAAACTTTATTATACTCGTACTATTATAATGTACCATAAAATAAGTTTTCATGAAAAACAATGTACCGCTTTTAGACATATAAAACTGGAAAGAAATGAACCGCTAGGGAGGTTAAACCAATATTAAAAGTTGTACAAAATAAGCAAAGTATTGTTTAATGCATGTTTATGTAGGTGAAATAATACTTTAATACCGACATAAAATTGTCTAACAAACTTTTTTACAAAATGTTAAGGTTTACCATACACCGTGTAAATACAAATGGAATTTGTGAAGATTTTCTAACCGAATGGCAATGTCAGCTCATCGGGGAGAAACAAAAGAAATTTTAACTGGTTTTCTTTCACTTTTACTTGTCCCATAAATTCACCCCTCTGTGCAGCATTCATGAGTTTACAACTTACCAGCTGCTTTGGTAGGATTATTACATTTTGATATTTACAGCTGCATATAAAGATTGACATTACTCATCAGGCAATTAGCAAGCACAACAAACAACAGACTCACTTGGATAGATTAGCCTATCTCCAGCTTTTTTAATTTTAGATTCTGCTTCTGCTGGTGGATTTGGAATAAAATAGTTTACAACTCTTCCCTGAAATAGAAAAGAAAAATATAATTTCCAGGCAAAAATTTTGGTACATATTGGACATTTGTACTGATAATGGATTTTCTGTCACCATATTTGCAATCTCAGTGGCACTAAAAATGGCTCCACAGGTAAAATATTTTACCTTAATTACAGGTGCCCTGTAGAATCATTTAACTGCAACTTATTGCATGCTGGGTACATTAAATTTGTGTCCCAGTTTCATGCACCAATAGACTCCTGTGCTTTAGTGTCCAATGACTGTACAATATTCTCCAGGTATATGAACTGTCATGATGTCTTGACACTGCAAAACTGTCATATTTCCCTTGGCACAGGTGAGATGAGAGGGTATTTGCAGTGCAATGTGTGAGACTTCTATTTTCTTTCCTAAACAGAGTCAGCTAAGTTTTAGCCTTCTCCTCTTCCTCCCAACAACCTTCAACCATTCTGATTTGCCCTGCCGGGATGAAGTAAGTCTCGCACATGCATGCGAAGCCAGGTTAGTAGTATTTTCCCTGGCAACCAACGCTGACACTGCGCATGAGCAACTCAGCTTTGTGACCAGGAACCTGGAATGATCAGGCAGGTAAGACAGATTATTGCAGAAGGGACATTGCCTGTCCTTTTCTGAAAAACTAACCTGCCTGGTCGACATCTGTAAAAGTGGAACTTTACAACTAAAAGTTCAACTTTAGGATAACTATGGCATTTTGATATGCAATATTGGGTTTGTAAGTATGCAATCACTCTAATTTTTAAAAGAACTACTCTTTAATTGTTGCAGGACAAAAAAAAAAAAGTTGTTGCAGTAGTTGATATTAAATCAAAATAAACGCTGCAGTATATCGGTCCCATAATACTAAATTAAAAATGCTCTGAGCCTTTCATATAAACATTTATTAAATCCAAAATTCTTTTTTACCTCAGGTAACATTAGTAGGTCAGCTTGGATTTCTTTTCTTGGGTGACAAAGGATCAAACTTAGAACTTCCACGGTCTTTCCAAGGCCCATTTCATCTGCAAGAATACCTCCAGGCCACTCGTGAGAAGCACCAGGGTATTCACGAATAATACTGAAAGATAGCAAATGTGAGTGAAAGATAAAATGATATTAGTTAGGAACTGGTTTTGTTAACTACTACAAAAAACTTTATCAATAAAAAAGCTCAGATCGAAAACACTTATAGTCTGCAACTTTACTCATATACTTTTAGTGAACAATATTTTTATATATATATATATATATATATATATATATATATATATATACACACATAGACCAAAACAAGGTATGATTTCAATGAAAACATGCATAACGTTTAGGTCTTTATTTAAAAAACATTGAATCTGACACTCCATCAATCATTCCTTTGTGGAAATCTTACAGGTCCATGTGTTTCAATAGCAATTGTTTCCACCAGTTTTATAAAAAGACTCCATCCTTATTGGCTGCAGTGTTTACTGTGTAAGGAAGTATCTGGGTCCTCTCTCCTGTAATTTTATTCAGCCATTCACATAAGCTGATTGGCATTTCTTTTGATTACTATTGTAAATGTTAGCAGTGAGGGCCCCAATTTTATGCTTTAAGTTTATATGCACATCGCATTTTCCTGTATTACAAGTAAAGTTAAGTACCTCAGTTTATGTTTGGACCAGTTTATATAACACAGAACCAATCATAATGTTTACCTTCCACTGAATGGATTATAGTAGATCTTCACTCCGTCAAGTGTGGTTACTTCCCTCCATAATGCATGCAAAGAGTTTTCTAAATCAGCATAAAAAAAAACAAAAAAGTTTTATATATTTATTGCAGTACCTTGTGCTTTAAAGTCATCACATCCATACACTTGTACTTACATTAAATACATTTATAGTTCTATAGATAAAAAAGAAACATTAAATGAAAGGCTGCCCTAATGAAACTGGGGTTTAAGGCTTGCAACACTACTTGTTACCCAGCATGCAGTAACACAACATAATGGTATGGAAAGATCTAAAGGAGTCCTAAAGCATTATAGAGAGAACAAGAAAATTTTTTACCACTAGAAGCCACATTTTTGTAGTTTTCTCTTTCAAGCATCCAGTTGACAGCATCATTTTGGTATGGACGGAGTACAGGTATCAAAGCTGGATGCTGCACATCTTCATGAAGACCGTGTCCTTCCTGTTGATGTATCTGTCTTACATAATCATAAAGTTCTTCAATATTTTGTCTCTCCAGATCTTGGTCTGACTCTTCATCATCATCCTCATTGATATCTGAAGGTAGGCAAAAAACTTCTGATTTAATTCTGACTGGTATACTGTTTCATAATTTGCTATGTATTCTCCATGAATCAGTTTTGAAATACACAAACAACAGAATGATTACAGGCAACCTTCTACCAAAACATTTCATCTAAACTCTTTGGTGGTAAGTTGCCCTGAACAAGGTTAATACGGTCACAAAAAACTGTTAGGGATCATCAGAGACACAATAATGATTTATTTTACAGGATACAAAACTGTTTGATAAAGAAAGTACTGACAGAGTTAGTTATTCTGTTCTATTGGCTGCATACCAGTTTTAGGGAAGTGAAGTAAACTGGTGGTGCTCATGACGGAGGAAGGACAGGTGGATGCAGTAAAAAAAATTGCGATCAGGCAGGTAACGTTATTTTATTTTAGATGAGACATTGCCTGTCCCTTGTGCAATAAAGCAGTGGTCCCCAACCTGTGGTCTGTGGGTGGGTTCTGTGGGAGGGTTCTGGCATCATGACATCACTCTGGGGGAAGTCTCTTCCCCTTTGAGTGACAAACAGCTCCCTGTGAATTCTCGGTCCGGAATCTGTAAATTTAGTGGCCTGTGACGTCCAGTAATATTTTAATTTGGAAGGTTTAGTTAACATTTAAAGGTTAAAATAGTTTCTTGAACAACAGAGGATAAATGTTGTATGCAAATTCTGATTTTCTCTATTTTCCAAGTTGAATGCTTGTGTCAAAAATTTAATTAAAAAATATGGAGGACAGATTTGTCTGATCTCTGAGGACAGGTTTTAAGACCTTTCTTTAAGGTTTTTTTTTTTACAATTTTTAAAGCAGAAATGGTCATAACATGACTAACCTGGTAAAGCTGTTGTTCTGCTTTTCACAATAATTTTCTGCTATAGTTATAATGCAGTTCGTTTTTGACTTCTTAACACTTAAAGATGGCAAAACTCCAAAGATGTGGATGGATGATATTTTAACAGAGCTGTCAATGTAAAAACTATTGCATGCACTGTTAACCAGGCTTTTCTGATTTCACTGACAACAAAGGCCCTGGGACTGGTCTGCTTTCCCTCCAGCTTTTCATCAGTTCAGTAGAAAAGATGTAAAAAGGGGCATCTGAGGCAAAAAAAACTTTCTTGTTCATAAAGCCTAACAAAGCACACATTTTTCTCAGAATTGTTTCTTCTTGAAGGATTTCACTTACATTAGGAAAACATAAAATAAATAGCGGAGCATAAACAATACATGTGGCAAACATTTCTTAGATTGTAGCTATTCTGAGTAGGGTCCTCTTCTCCTGTGTCATTGTTTGTATCTGTTTGTCATTCGCAAACCCTATTTAATGCACAGCGCTGCATAATATGTTGGCTCAATAAAAATACTTTTTATTATTATTAATAATATGAACAATGCCTATTAAGAATATAAACCCCTTGAAAGGTTTCATGTTTTACAGTCATAGAACACTGAATTTTACAGAATTAATTAGTTTTTATACATGTAAACAAAAAAATATATATTTTTTCTTTTATAGTGATTTTTTAATACAATTAAAACAAAACATAGGAAATAGAACTATATTCATTGGAAAATAAAGTATTCCTTCAATTGAAAGGTTTTAAATATCAGCACAAATAGGAAATGATCTGATCCTTATCAGGTTCCAAATTTTTTTAAATCTAACAGGTGTAAAACAACACACTCCAGATTCCAGTGCCATTATTTTTTTAACAAAAAAACAAGTGAAAATGAAGAAACGTGTGAAAATCAAACTACACCCAACATTGAATAGCTTGTAGAAACACCTTTAACAGCAATAACTTCAACACTGTTTTCTGTATGACTTAGTTTCTCACATGGAATAATTTTGGCTCACAATTCTTCATAACACTGCTCCAGTTTATTAAGGTTTGCAGGCACTCATTTATACACAGCTCCCCAGCCGAAGCATTTTATTTGGGTTGAGGTATGGACTTTGACTGGGCCTATTACAACTCCTTTTCTTTTACAGCCATTCTGTTGTAGATTTGCTGGTGTGCTTAGGATCACTCTTTCTTCTGAAAACCCCTTCAAACAACCTGTAAGGCTCTGGTCTGGCACCAGCATTCACGAGATGCTAGCCCCTAAATCTATTGCCGCACTCTTCGGCTATAGTTAGCTTCTGCTCAGCCTGTACAGTTTATTATGTAGCTTTGCTAGAACATCAACTTCTGGGAATTTTGCAAGTGCTTTGCATGTTTTCCACTTGTGAATAATTATTCTCACTGCAAAATTATGGGCTTAATACTGTTTGGAATTGGCCCCAAAACCCTTCCCAGGCTGATGGGTAGCAACAAATTTTTCTTGATGTCATTGATGTGTCGTTTTCCCTTGGCATTGTGTTCACACACACCTGAATGCTCCAGAACAGAAAACTGTCAAAACATTTGCTTTTATAGAGATGGTCATCAATGATTATCCATTAACCGTATGCATTTGATAAGCAGCACCTAGCTGCTGTCCAGCCTCCTACACGATGTTTTTACACATGTACACATGAAACAACACATGTACATCTGATTTGGATTTACCAACATGACCAATAAATTAAACTAATCAAAGAGAGAAAAATCAAATGGAAATGCTATCTAGGTGCCTATTCATTCAGATTTGACCATTTTATCAGATCAGAAATCTTTCAGCAGTAAAATATCTGCTTGCATACCCAGCCTTAGTGCAGGACAAGGAGGCTTCCTAGCTGTGAGTACCAGGTATAGTCTATTAAGACAGCTTAAAATCTTGTATCTTTTTTCTAAACAAGGCCCTTTTTTCATCTTTAATGTGTCAATTAGGTATGATTTTTAGAAGCCGAATGTGCTAACTGTGGCCATACCATTGCTTTGTACTAAAAACTCCCCCGTGACATTAATAAAGAAATGCTGTGTGCTTTATAGATGTAGTTTGTATTTTTACCTTGCTTTGGGACTCCAAAGAAAATTCCCATTACTTTATTAAAATATAGAAAAGTAATGTAAGAAAGCATGGAAACCTGTCGCATAACCTTGAAATAGGTCATATAACAGTATTCATCTGCTATCCAAAGTGCACTTTGCGGTGATATGCAGAGAATGCACTTCAGGACATCAAAATCCTCACTCTGCACTCTGTAATTTATAAACCATAAAATACCAACACAGCGTGCAATAGTTTTGGTGACGTCCTAAAATAAAAAAACATGCAAAGTGGATTAACATTATCTAGTTGCTCCAGATATATGTTATCCTTGAGTTTATAAATTTGGCCCAACTTTGTAACTTCTGGATAAGAAAATCCTTTTTACCTTTTTTTTACTGTAGGGATTATTGGGGCTAGTAGATAATATAAAAACAGTTTGTAAATAGCTAGACAGTTGTAATGTAATTTGTTAATTTTTTTTAGGGGTCATTTCAGACTTGCAGCTGACCACAGAGTTCTACCACGGGCTTAACTGTGCTCCCAGCTGTCTCGATTCAATTGAATGAGACTGGTCGGGAACCACTTTGTGCATTCATTTACATGTGAAAGCAGTGGAAGAGGATTGCACTGCAGTTCCTGAAAGTGACAAGACACTTCTGGGCATGTCATTACTTCTTCTTCTCTGAAGGAAGACCAACACTTCAACCGTACAACAAACCAGTTGTCAAACTCTGCAGCTTGGAAATTAAAAAGGGTTGGTTGGAAAAAGTGGTTATAATCTACAAAACTGAAGCTCTAACACCTTACCACCAAAAGTCCTAAAGAAGCAACAAGCAGCTAGCACTGTGAAATGTGGAAAATGCTCACAGTGCCCTTGGTTTACCAAACAGAAGGGCCTCTTATTAGCAAACAATAAATGGCACACGATTAAGCATCATGTAAATTGCACCACCTCAGGTGGCGGTTTTATATAGGAAAAACTAAAAGTGAACTTAAAAAAACGTATATACGAAAAATGACTACCCCAGTTAGTAACCATGTTGGCATGGTACACAAGGTCAATACCAACGTGCTATCTTTTTCTGTATTGGAAAAACGTCACCCCAACCCTAGGGGAGGAAACTTTGATGTAGTCCTTTTAAGAGCAGAAACGAGATGGATTCAGATTTTAAATGCCACAATCCCTCCTGGCCTAAATGATGTATTGTCCTATAAACCATTCATACTCTCATGAAATCAATATTTCTATATTTACCTGAACATTTGAATCACTTTATACGGAAGAAGGAATTATTTCCTTTCATATGTACACTTGACTATCATATTGATTGTTAGCGATTATGTTCTCGCTAGTAAATTAGAATATAATATTTGCCCTCAATTCTGCATGAGTTAGAATACCCCCTTAAGAGTTACAACCCGGAAGAAGGGCGGAAGCCCTGTTGACAACATCATTTCTTTGTCCATATTCCATGAACACCAAGATCTTGTGAGATCTCACGAGCAACTACATGACTTCTGTCTTACACAGACGACACTTATTGCACCTGATTTGATTACTGTCAGCTGCAGAGGATTTTGTACTTAGTGGGACGCGGAGATGGCCTTTTTCCTCGGCTTGTCTGTGTTCCCAGACGTCCTACTGGATACTTCAACTATCTGTGAGTACTTCACCTATAGGAATGAGTTTTATTTTGAAACTTTGTGATAATATTCTTATAGCTTCCTTAGACTATTTCACAAATCTTTTGTTACACCAATTGGTTCTAAAACATCCTCAGCATCATATAAACATGTAAGTATTATGTCCAGTAAAGGGGACTTATGAACGTGGAATCTTTTAATGTCTGCTCTGATTCACCTTACAGGGTATCTTACCAGTTTCCTGTTTCATCTAATATGCTTCAAAATATCTTTGTTACAATACTCACCTCTTTAGTTGGAAACAAACACAAGCAGACATCAACATATTAACTATCCATGTAAGTTTTCATTGACACAAAATTTGTTGCCCTAAACACAGTAGATGTCAGCTATTAACCTATGTTTCTTTTCTATTGAAAGGGACCATAATTATTTTTAACGTGTATATCAGAATATCCAAGTTTGCACTGCATCATAAGCAATTATAAGTCAAGTCCGCATTGTAGGTGTATTCTCATTATCATCCTTTTTTGGAAACCAGATTCCTATTTATTTGGCATGTGATACAACTTATCCCTCAACCATGACATGTGATACAACTTGTGATTTATTATTTTTAACTTTGACAGCATGTAATATACTGATATCCTTTGTGTGGCATATGATGTTATTTATGATTGGATGTGACAGTACTTACCTTTGCATTAGAAGATGTTTTTTTTTACTATGTTCCTTCGAAACCTAAAAGAATGTAATTGCATTATCTTTCTTTAGTGTGTTGTAATATCCTCCATATCCCCTGAGGAAGCCCAATAAAGGGGCGAAAGGCATCATAGGGGAGAAACATGAATAGAGTATTCAAGTACTATTCAGACTTATGAGGTGTATTTTGGTATATGTGCAACTATATATATTTTTAATCCTTTGTACGAATTCTTATCAACTAATTTTTGGAAAAGAATAAAGTTTATTTAAAAATCTATACATTTTGAAAATATTTTCCAAGTGCCACTGGAAAAGGCTTCTGTCTTCCTTCTATTCTTCATCTAAGAGATCTACACATTCAGGCTGGGCATAAGGCTTCACCTGCCTTTTACTCCTTTCTTTCACTAGAGAGTCCCTTATGCTTACTCTTTTTCTTTAGCTAGCTACAAAGAATAGTGGGTTTTAAACAAGCTTGTGCCAAGAATAAAAAGGGCATTGAAGTTCTCTGTAAAGTACAGAGTGGGGTTTATTTAATAAGCGAGTATGAATGCTGGTACATAAGGATAACCCAATCATATACAAGGGAAGTTAAGGCTAGATTCATACCACTTGCATTTGGCACAAGCATTTTTATCACAAGGAGATAACATACTTTTGTGTGCCCTAATCGTCCCTGTAGTGAGCTGTTACATATTGCTCTGCATTTAAATGCACCATGTTGTTGGTCTACCAAAAAAATGCATTTTCAGCTGGACATTGCTCTGACCCTGCAATGACTAATGCAGATAGAAGGTATTTAAAGTGAACATAAGCTAATTTTATTAAATCAAGAAAAGCTATAACACTGTTCCAAATGTGGTTTTTTTTTTTGCTTTGTTTGTGATTAACTCACAGTGAGGATTTTATACAGTAACTATTCCCATGCTGCCTAATATGTTGAGACAAACATCTGCATTTATTAAATTAATGTACCTGTTCCGACATACAAATACAACTTGAGGTCAAACCTACAGTCCCTATCTGGTATCTAACTGGGGGACTACCTTTACTAGTCTCCAATTATATTTTTAAGCTCTGGCACTAATTTTATTCATAACCTGGAGTGTTAAACCATTTATGTAATATTTATATTCCAATGTAAAATACTATGGGTCGTTTCTTAAATAACGCATTCTTTTTTATGACACATAGAACGCATTCATACAGCATTCATACAGAAATCCAGACACTTTTAAAGGAAGGTACGTAAACATTATTACATTAATATAACATATACTTCTTAAATACAGGTAGTGTAGATCTCCCCACCTGGAATAGTGATGTTATAGAATTTTTCCATCAGACGCTGGATAATAAGCCCGGATTTTTTCATTCTTCTGTGCCCTTCGCTGAGAAATTCAGGCTTAGATAAACAAGACTCTAGCAAGTAGATCCCAACCTAAAAAAACAGAACACAATACATATAGCAACAAATCATTCAAACATACCATATAAACACATTGAATGTGACGTGGTGGCTAGCGCCACATTTTTCTTTTTTTCTCCCCTCCGTAAACAGTTTTTG
Organism: Pyxicephalus adspersus; assembly: GCF_032062135.1. Taxonomy (NCBI): domain Eukaryota; kingdom Metazoa; phylum Chordata; class Amphibia; order Anura; family Pyxicephalidae; genus Pyxicephalus; species Pyxicephalus adspersus. The sequence continues at coordinate 110,216,396 of NC_092861.1, forward strand.
ACAATACTATGGCATACTGTAACGTGTCAGCACTATATTATTACATTATGTATTCAACTTGAAGATTCCTAAATTTAAAAACAGCTGCTTCAGGCAGGTACCTTCAGGCTTGAATTTTTGGGCAGTCTGCAATCCTGACAACCCTGGGAATGTCAAAAACTACTTATTAATTACACTTGTAAAAATCACTTTAAAATCACTTACTTCCCTAAAGCTTTTCTACCAGCCATTAAGTTTGTCTGATGAACCTATTACAAACAGGAAAGGGTGGTAAAGGTGAACCAGAAGCGCAACAAGAAGTTGTGGTAGCAATTTGGGTCCTGGCTATTGTACTGTGATGTCTAAAAGTGTAAGCCATTTGAAGCCTGCACAAATGATTGGGGCTATTTTTGCACCTTCAGCTTTCACATGAGTAAATTCAGCAATTATTTTGATTTTACAAATAATGCTGTAAGGTAACTTAAATAAACCTTTCTGATATAAGCTTTAACAACTGTTCTTCTGAGTTTTTTTTAAGCCACTTTAACACTTATGAAACACCTATGCTATAGAACACTACAATATGTATTCCCTACATTTACGTCTGCTGCATTTATATATATATATGTTTTTTACAAATAAAATTTAAAAATCTCTCTGTGTAAGCACATAATATAGTGAATGCTGTGGCGAACAGAATGAAGTTAAATGTGCAGTTTTAGTCTGTAAACAATAAGACAATTATGTGAGCAGAGGCAAATGATTCTTGGCATTCCTGACTCCAAACTTAATACACCACTACCTGCTTTCTATTACCCCAAGGCAGAAAATAATTTCCTGTAAAGGAGAAATATATTACCTTATGCTGCCACAATGGAGACCGGGTCAAAACTGTGAAAGCCCAGACTTTGGTTGACAGATTGTCATCAGCTCTTTGCTTAATAAACCCTTCAATTTGTGTATGATATCAGTGTGTACTCAAATTCATGTGAAAAAAAAAAAGATATTGCCAATTATTTCTGTCAAAAACATATACAGGTCAAAAAAAAAAAACAATCGAGACACCTGGTGATGGGGACAAGCAACAAATGAAATTTGCAGTTGTCATGTAAGGATTTCCGGAATGTTCTGACATTCAAGAGGGAATGAAAAAATGTTTTACACCAACCTCTATGCATGTGGTGTAAACTGGGATAAGAAACTGAAAGAAAACAGTCACTGTAAAAGTCATTTAAAAGAATTCCAAGGCATCCATGGGCCGATTCTGGCATGCAATGCCAAGCTGCAATAAAGCTAGTAAAGTATTTTCTTGTATGAAAAGAGGAATAGAATGCAGAGATGGAGACATTATCCTGCCCCTGTACAAAGCATTGG
>NC_092861.1:110219600-110228098 GCF_032062135.1 Pyxicephalus adspersus
TATATATATATATATATATATATATATATATATATATATATATATATATATATATATTATCCTCGAAAGCTCACTTCCTACCTGTGTAACCTGCCTACAGCTGTTTTCAAAGTCTACATATTTAATTGTAATTTGCCCGGGGTCAAATTACACTCATCACTTATAACAGATTTTTTGTTTTTTTTCTGAAAATCTGTCCTTCATTCACAGGTGCAAAGCCTGCTGCTTTCTTATGACAACATTGTGTGGGTGATCTTAATCAAAGCAAATCCTCCCACCTAACAGACAACAGGTTCAATCCACAAAGGTTTAATACAAAAAGGTATGATTCCTAATTTTTAGCCATGTTTCTATAAACTTAAAATGGTCACTTTTTAAAAATATGAATCCTTATCCTGGCATGTGAATTTAACCTAACATGATTACAGTGCTGACAAGACCCATATAATTTTTTAAAAAAGAAAAAAGGACAACACCTACAATATTTTTAACCGGCTTTTAGTTTAAACAGTGCTGATGTTTGGTAATCTGCTAACAGAATATATAACTGATTTTAGGTTTTTTTTTTTTTCTTCAGTTCCTCCTACAAAATGACAGTTTACTTCTGGTATTGAGGCAATTATCATACCTATAAAGATGCAATGTGAAATCATCTAAAACACCGCAGCATTGGTCTGCTAGTCTGTGAGATTCCGAGTGAGGTTAGACAATGGCCCTGATTTATTAAAGTTCTCCAAGGCTGGAGAGAATACACTTTCACCAGTGAAGCTGGGTGATCCAGCAAACCTGTATTGGATTTCCTAAAAGTCAAGCTATTTGTTAGCAAATGGTTTCAATCCTGGACTAGATCCATTCCAGGTTTGCTGGATCACCCAGCTATACTGATGAAAGTGTATTCTCTCCAGCCTTGGAGAACTTTAATAAATCAGGGCCTATGTATCTACTGTGCTGCTGAAAGTTATCCTTGCGACAGAGAAATGTGTACCTGAGGACTTTCACAGCAGGGATTTCCCTACTCCTTTTATTATCCTTTTTTCAAATCAGTGTATTCTGAACCTCTTGCTGAAACTTCCTAAATATGTCCCCACAAGTCATCAAATCATCAGAGAAGTTGAAATAAAGTTCTGTCTCTTTCAAGATAGCTGCCACAGATTGTGCAGAACAAATTTTACTATCCATTAACAAATGATGGCCCAATACCACAACCAAGAGTGCTTCTGAACTTTTTCTATTTGGATTTGTATGGTGTCACCATTGTCAGGCACCCCACACTTGTTTATTATGTGAAGAGTTAATGTGGGATCGTAAATGGAAGACTGGAAATCAGAACAAAGCATGGTAAGTCAGGAATCAGAAAATCTGTTGCAGGGAGCCTTATAGAAAATAATGGTAATAAGTCCTTTACTATCTGAATTATTTTTTTGGGGCACCTACCACTGTTCAGGTCCTCTTTAAGATAGTTCTGCTGGTCTAACCACGAAAATGCAAACATTTTTTTAGGGTGTGATTCTTAACATACAAAGTGGATAAACAAAATAAAGGATCTTATTTGATAAAGTGTCTCAGACAGGCTGTTTTCATTTTTCCCAGCAGTAAAAAGAATCTAACTAGTTGCTGCTACAAGGTTTGTCTGAGACAATTTGTTGTATTATAAAAAAAGATTACCTTCATTTCATCGAGTTCTATTTGTCTTTGACAAAGTGCAATCAGCTTCTTTTTTTGCAACCATATTAAATCTTCAAGTAACTCCTCACCAACTGAGACTTCAACCATGAGCTCTTCTGTGTTATTGTATAAATTTAAAGTCCCTTCATCATCCACCTCCGTTCCTCTTTTATGGGCACAAAGCAGTAGCTGAGTCGATTGTGAAGCATTTTTAGTCAATGTAAAATTGCAGTCATGAAAAATAGTTTGAGAGTGTTGTGTAGATTTAAAATAAATACTGAAAATACCTATTAACACTTTCCCTAAATCGTCAACTTCTTCAGGGGAGTTCAAAATGGTTAGGTCAGTGAAAACTTGTGTAAGGATGATATCTGATCCTTTTTTTTCCTCTGTGTAAAACTCTGAACTAATATTTTTGGGTCCCAATGTGGGAAACAGACTTTCTGGTTTGTCATTTACAAATGAGAATGATGTACTGGCATTTAGATCACTTTCATTCACTTCTATTGTTTGGTCATTTTTTCTGTCTTCATGCATGTTCCAGCATAATTGCTTCTTTGCTTCATCATCCAGCTTCACTGGAGCACCCCTTTTTCTACGACCCGCCATAACTGAAGGTCTTCTTACCCTGCAACAGAGCCAATAATAAATGGCACTAGTTAGGAAACAGGCAGCAGATCTAAATCTTGATAATGACTGTAGAGATCTATAAAAACAATTCACCAACAAGCAGCATTAGACATACAAGATTTGTAATCTTTACTTTATGTAAACAGGGAAGCATTGCCTAATAACCTAATTCCAGTACCCAGGGAGTTTTAAAAAGCAGGTCTAGATCTGCTTGCAATACTTACCCCATCTCTGGTGCTGTGCTTTGACTAAAGCTTTGCAAATTGGCGATTAGCCAAGTATTTTTTGCAGAAAGGGACAGGCAATTTCCCTTCTGCAATAAGACATAGTTACTTGCCCAGTCCCTGTGTCTCAGCTATGCACCCCCTGGCTACCAGGACTGAATGAACTGCCGCACAGTCACATCATGCCAGCCTGGCTAATCTAGACGGCCAAAGACCCCACTCCAGGAAGGTCAGGTAAATATGACAGGACCTGAGCTGGAACAAAAACAGACAGGTGTGTGTAATTAACCACCTTGCCGTTAAGCCCGAGCATGCTCGGGGTAAAAACTTTTGCAATTATGGTTAATCCCGAGTTTTTGTCACCAGGTGGTTAAATGTAAACAAATGTTATGTTGCAATCCGATTGTCATACATTGTATGACAATCGGATTACAACTGAAAGGAAATACTCACCCAGTGTCCGCAGCTCCTATTGCTGGCATCTGTAGTGAGATGTATAGCACAATGCAGAAATCCTGCATTGTACTGTGCATCTCTCTGGAGATACCAGCAGCTGCAGCTTCCAGCGTGTGCCTGTGTCTCCCCCCCTCACATCACCCGGAGGATGAGTCATCTTCCAGTGATGTGATTGGTGATGTATGGGGGTGTGTCAGGGAGGGAAATTTAAACCTTGTTCGGACATATTTCTGTAACTTACAGGTCTAAAATGTAAAAAAAAAAATTTCATGAAAAACAGTGTAACGCCCAGGTGGTTAAAATAATTGTCACCTGGCAGGTAAGTTTTTTTTATTGCAGAAAGGACAGAATACCTGCTTGGTCACATTTATTTGTATGGTTTTAGTTCCACTGTACAATGCTCTGTGATCCTTTGCTTGTCCTCTTCTAAAGTAAATGACACCAAGCATCACTCACCTTACTTTAAGCATAAGGCATCACAGAACCCACACCAATGCTGAAAGGAGCAAGCCCATGGAGAGGAGGGCTAGAACAGACCTTTGTTTTTTTTAAACAAAAACCCTTTACATGCAGCCCCATGTTAAAAAGACTGATGAAGGCACTGCCAGCTAGATATCCTGCCCCACAACAACAGTCACTCCACAGATAGAGCTAATTGTCACATACTGAATATCGGAAAAACAAAGTTAGATAATCCAAAAATCCTCTGTGTAAAACCACATGGATATGCTGTCTTAGGATATTTCCTATGAAACAGTATAGAAGTGTTCAGTTAGCTAATGCATGGGCAGTAAAGTAATCATAAGTAAAAAAAAAATGCTCTATTTATGTTTAAGTTGGACCTAAAGTCTAAAAAGTAAACTATGAACTACATTCACACTGGCGCTGGGGTTGCAAACCCTTTACCATTTCCTAAACACAGAAACTGCTGTGTCTTGGAAAACACTACATGGTAGCATCTCCCTGTGGCAGGTCGATATAGAAAGGAATGAATTGGGGGGGGGTGTGTACAAGCACCTGCTGTTAAAAGGGCAGACACCGCAATGTGTCCGAGTAGCTGGCAAGTGGCGGAGAGCTGTGCGGGGGGCACTCGATCCTGATGCAGGTTCTATATCCCCTGAATTTCAAGACAGTTTACACTTTCCTCTCTGGCATGCACTCTGCCCTACTTTTGCTCTAGAACTTAGACTCTAGCATTCAACACATTACTGACTGTGTCAGATCTCCGATACCCTGCTGCATACTGTAGTTTCTTCTGACTGCTTCCCTGTTCTGTCCTGTGTGGCATCTGCCAGAGATGGAAATATAAACAAATTGTGTATTTTCAGTTTAACCACCCGGCCGTTAAACCCGACTTGGTTCTGGGTAAAAACACTTGCAAAAAGTGTTAAACCCAAACTTTTTTCAGGTGGTTAAAAATATAAACAAACGTTATATTGCAATCCGATTGTCATACATTGTATGACAATCGGATTGCAACTGAAAGAATATACTTACCGGTACCCTGTCCCTGCAGCTCCTCCGGACACGTCTTCTCTCTTCCTTCTTCTCCCGGCTAGTGCAGTGACGATCTCCGGGGTTTCCCGGTGACGTCGCTGCATGCGTCGGTGCGGGAGGCGGGACAGGAAAGGAAATTCAAATCACTTTGTATTGAACTCAATACAAAAAAGCTGTATTGAGTCCAGTACAAGGAAATCTTTATATAATATTGGATTCAATACAAAGTCCTGTATCCAATCCAATACAAAATAATACAAAATATATTTATGTGGTTTTGTCTATAGGTATGTGACTTTGGACACTAGGGAGGTGTTTTAGAATAATACATTACTATACAGTATACCAAATAATTGCATTTTTAGTATTTTTCATTTATTTATGTATTCTTGTTTAAGCTGATTTTTGGGTTTTTTATTATTTTTTTTTACATGATTGTGTGTTTCAAACAGAAATGATTGTGTGTTTACAGACATATTTCTGTAAGTTACAGGTCCACAATTTAAAAATTTCATGAAAACAGTGTACCGCTTTTGGTACAGAAATCTAGACATCAGTGAAACGCCCAGGTGGTTAATAATATTATTATTATTATTTTGCAAGGGTCCCTTTCTAGAGGGGAAAACAATCCTGATGACTACCACTTTAGGTCGAAATAAATGTATAAAGAGTTTAATGTACTGATTACATGCTCTCTGATTAGCAGTTTGGGGTTAGGAACCCATTCCGTAGAAAATATATTTCTGTAAATAAACATTGCACTCAATGGTCATAGATGTGTCCATACACATCAAGTAACAGCAAGCAATAGTTACTAATTTAAACAATATTACAACATATGGATGGATGAGGCAATGGCCTTTCAGATTATGCCTAAATTCCCACTCATAACACAGGCAATTCAGGCAGGTGGGTATTGCAGAAAAGGACCAGGTAATGTCCCTTCTAGGATACTTATTCTTACCTGCCTTTTACCCGGGTGCAGCACCTGGCACTTTTCAGCAACCACTCGGTTGTTTTCGGGTGGTTACTGATGAGTTGGGTCACAATACAGGGGCTGCCATCCACCTACACAATCTTCCCACCCAGCTTAAAAAAAAAGTCTGGGTTGAGCACTGTGCTTGATTGCTGCTCAGCTGTCAAATTTTGCAAATGTGCATGTATGTCAGGAATACATGAACTCCAACATGGAAGTTATGTCATCTCAGCATGGCTAATCAAGATAGCTGAGGATCAAAAGGAGAAAGAAAAGATAAGAGGGGCCCTGCTATGGAAGGGGTGAGTTGTGTGAGTTGAGGTCTGCTGTGGTAAGCAAGAATTACAGTGAATATATATAAATATATATATATATATATATATATATACTTACATAGATAGATATACATACATATGCATGTGTATATATCACACATACAGACACATCATATATATATCTCATACACACATATACATATAACATACATATATGCATAAACATATATCCAAAGTATGAAGTCAGAATGGAGAATGTACAAGGCACTCACAGCAAAGATGATTTGTTAATGGTTGCTATGGGTTACCTGACATCCATTTATACAGATTTGTTGTGGGTTAGCCTGCATCAGTCACATAACAATGAGGTTCTAATAGTTCCCTAATACAAAAATATGTATACAAAAGTACAAAAGATAAAACATGAAGTCATTAAATGTCAGATAAATACATGCAAAGAGTATTTCTAAGTATTCATCCCGAACTAAACTTCCATCCATACAAAGCCATATTTATAAACAGAAGGAACAACAACAAGTGTATGAAGCTCGCAGGGCAGCTAACAGTGACACAATGGCCTGCATTCTCTATCCGCCAGTCACATACCGTTACACACTATACGGTCACAGACGTAGTTCCCTGCACTGTACCGAGCTGGACATTGTGCACAGCTCTCCCCTGACTACCCTGTGCAGCTCTGTGTACCGGAAGTACTGGCATCTAATGTTTCCATACAGCAGAAGGACCTGGAAGTGACGGCGATCAGAGAACAGGAAGTGGGCGGGGCTTTACTGATCGAACTTGAGACCCGGGAAAACTTTAGAGGGAGAGAAAATGGATTATAACTCTCCTCCTGGGCTATTCTGGGGTCATACTCTTATTGTAAGGCGCACTGGTAGTTATGTAGGGGGATAGAGGGGACAGGTGATGGGGGGAGCACTGACATTGCAGAGTGATAATGGGGGTTCAGGAAGGGAATGTTAGGTGCTTGGAATGCATTGCTAGTATTGCAGGATGAAATGGGGGTGAAGGAAGTTGGGGTACAGTAAGGAGGATAGGTGATGGGGTGCACAGCTAAGTGTGGGGTAAGAGGGGGCTCAGGAAGATGGAGAAGGCTGATGAGCTGCAATGCTATAGATGTGGGGTGATATGGAAGTTTACAAAGAAGGGGGACAGGTGTTGGGATTGTGCTTGTGTTGTTGCAGGGTGATATGGGGGTATAGAAAGGGGGCAAGTGATGGGTGCACTGGTATTTTGCTGGATGATGTGGGGGTACACTAAAATGTTCTGAAGATGATATGGCGGTATAGGAAAGGTAAGCCAGATGATGAGGTGCACTGCTATTGTTTGAGGGTGATATGGGGATTTAGGAAGAGGAGCACATGATGTAGTGCTCTTATAGTTTCTGGATAATTAGAGGAGATGGAGAGAGATGTTGAGTTGTACCACTATCACACTGCCATAACTGAATTTTAATATGGATGTATAGGAAGGGGCAGATAGGTGATGGGGTGCACTGGTATTGTTGCAGGGAGGTATGGGGTTCTGGAAGGGTGAGACAGGTGTTTGATTATTGTGTGCACTGGTATTGTTGGGACAGGTGTTGGGGTACACTGGAATTATTTCTAAGGAATATGAGGGTACAGAAAGGGTTATGAGAAGTGATGGGGTGCAATAGTAAGTATTGGAGTGGTTTAGAACTGCTCCCACTGGCCTTATTGGTCACAGTTTAGGGGGGTGACAATGTAGATTGGGTTGACAATAGGCTCAACAGATGAGGAGGACAATGTGCTCCACAGATGGGGGGGGTGACAGCGTGGATCAGTAAGACAACTTGCTCCACAGATAAGGCTGACAAAGCAAATCAGGGGACAACCCGCTAAACAAATAAGGGTGGCAGCGTGTATCAGTGGGACAACATGCTCCAGAAATGGGGATGACAGCACAGATCAGGGGGACAACACGCTCCATTGAAGGAGGGGAGGACAACGTGCTCCACAGAAGGGGCAGGGGGATTCCATATACAAGATGGCCTCTTCCATACATGTAATGTTTTATTTTACATTAATGCAAACTGACATAGCCAGCATCACTAAGCGGTCTGCTTTAGGTTAATTCCAGATTCTAAGTAAGCCCTGCATAACCCCACACAAATACTAGGCCATGTTGGGGTAAAAAGGCTCAGGTGGAGGTCTGTTTTTTTGCCAGAAATATAAAGCTAACAGACAGGTAAGATGCATATTGCAGAAAGATCCCTTTCTGCAATAATGACCTGCCTGATCATACAAACTTGAAAGCCTAGTTCAGAGAAGAGGTAAGTCAGCCACATAGGTGCATGTATGCATACTGGAAGAAGTGGGAGTTGTTAAAATTTCATGTAAGTACAAGTAGATTTACAAGCATTGCCAAGTGGTATCTTGGAAGCAACATGTCGCTTCTCGGTGAGGTTTACCACACAACCGCTTTAACTTGTTTGCATAAAACGATTTGCAACAGGTTTGCAATGCATTTCCCATTCAAGTCAATGGAATCAGTTTCATATTGTCCTATTAGGTTATGGCGCTGCATGCACAGGACAAATTCAACCACTGTGGTTGCCCTAGAAAACTGCTCTCAGGCATGTAGAGGTTACAGCTGGGAGTAGTTTAGTGTGCAGTTGACAACTGCAAATCCTAAACTGACCTAAGCACTGACGTACAGTTATCTACACAATCTCCTCTAGATCCAAAACACCTATGTAATGCAAAGGCCAGCCAAACTGGATACATAATGATC
>NC_092861.1:110231050-110243541 GCF_032062135.1 Pyxicephalus adspersus
TTCTATTTCTGATTTTTTCCCCTTTGCTTAGTCCTTCCCCTCTTATTTTAAGCAATTCTGTGTTTGTTTCTGCACCACCTCCCACCATTCTCTTATGCCTACCCTTTGTATTGGTATATTGATTTATTGAGCTGCAATAAAAGGTTGGCGATCCAGGAGGGCGGGGTGAGCCATGGAAAGTGGTTGTTTGCTTTATTAGATTGGTTGTGTCTATATCCAATCCAGTAGAAGGGCCATCTTTAGAGGATGGGAAATAGCCTGCTCAGTGTAAGCAAACTATTTCCTATCCAGTGCAAGGACATTTGCCCCACCAGTGGTCTGGTCTGGGATAAAAAGGATAGGATATAGCCCATTCATTTATGACTAGGCTAATTGCCATCCAGTACAGGGACCTCAATATTCCTTAGTGGTCAGATCCAGTATTCGAATAGGAAATAGCCCACTCACATATATCCAGGGTAGATCCCATCCAGTATACGGGCCTTATGACGCCACCTAGTGAGGGCATCAGTGGGGCTAGCTATTTCCTATCTTTATACTGGACCTGACCCCTAGTGGGCATTATAAGGTCCTTGTATCCTGGGTATATGAGTGGGCTATTTTCTATCCAAAAACTGGACCTGACCACCAAGGAGTAATGAGGTCCTTGTACTGGAACTTTGTATTGTGTTTGTTTTGTATAGATCTCATTGCATTGCTGCTGTGTGGTATTGTGATATGTGTGTGTGGCGCTGCTTAAGCCACTGGTCTGGTCAGTGTTGGTAATTGTAGCTGCGGTGCATCGTCTATAAGGTAACCGAGGCAGCAGCCCAGGGCATGGTGTCTGGGAAGCCCAGTTACCACCTTCATGTTTTACACTGGTGTTTGGAAACAAGGCACACTGAGTATACTTATTCCACAGTGACTGGCATTGGGGAGAAAGGCAGCTCAAATGCAAAGACAAGCCTGTATATTTAAAAATGTAATGGGAGATAGGACGTCTTGCTCCCTTACATTTGAAATATTGTTATCTTTATTTAGTGTGTGTGTGTTCACACTTGAGATTTCAGTGTGCGATTTTTTGCGACTTGAGCACATGCCTACCAGTTCAAAAAGAATCAGCATCTACATATATGACAGCTGGTGGCAGTGAGCAGTACAAACACCATGCACTGCACCCATGGGGGCACCCGCAGAGAGATGCTTAATCAAGCGTCTCCTCATGCCGTAACATTTCACAGCGCAAGGGAGATGTTAACTCACTGCAACTTCACTGCCAGTGTCAATTAGCCCCCCAAAAAATACATTTTCCCTCACTACCAGGGTTCTTGCTTCAACAAGAAAGATGAGAAAAAACTTTGTTGGACCTAAAAAAAAAAAGTTTTTTTTTTAGCTTAGGATCTGTGACCTCGCTGTGAGGTGCCCATGTCCTAAATGTCCTAAAGATATATTTAGAACCCTAATCTATAAAAGATCCTCCCAGGTTAGCTGACAGCATTAATGATCTGAAACTAGTGTTCTCATTGTTATTATTAATAATAAACAGTATTTTTATAGCGCCACCATATTATGCAGCGCTGTACATTAAATAGGACTTGCAAAAGACAGACAGATACAGACGTTGTCACATGAGATGGAGAGGACCCTGCCTGGAAGAGCTTACATACTAAGAAGAGGGGGAAGTAGCACACAATATGAGGGGGAGGGGGGGATATGAAATGGTGGCTTTAGGGAGACAGATGAAGAAGATTGTAGGCAAGTTAGAAAAGATGGGGTTTGAGTGCTTTTAAAAAGAAGCAGAAAGTAGGAGCAAGTCAAATAGGATGAGGAAAACCAATCCAGAGAATCGGGGCAGCTCTAGAAAAGTCTTGCAGTTGTGCGTGTGACGAAGTTATGAGAGAGGAAAACATTAGTAGGTCATTGGAGGAGCGAAGAGAGAGGCTAGGGGAGGATGTATATACCAGGTCAGAAAGGTAAGTGGGACAAGAACTGTGGAGGGATTTGAAGGCAAAGCACAATTTCTCCTAACAATGTTCACAGTTAAAACCAACAGTTGTGCCTAATTCCATGAACCCTAACACAAATTAGTTTCCTACCCTAATTGCCCCATAAGGAGGATGGTTTCCTTTGCCCTACCATCGGTTATTTCATAGTTCCATTGGTATTTTATTTCTCTTTCATGTCACATCATCTACAGTGTAAAGTGAATGGTGACCCACATACGCTTCTGTATGTAGACGTTGTAACTAAACTATTATTAACAACCCCAAAAATAGAATGTATTCTATTTCACATGCCTAACTCCAACCTAACAAACTGTAATATTTCCTTCTTTGTGTACCCATTTTTTCAATATTTTTTTAATTTTTTTCCATTTGTATAACCAATTCTATTTTGATTGGACTAGTTGGACTCTAAATGTTTATTTACTACTAAGAAGAACAGTGCAAGAGTGACGTCAGCCTGATGGAGGCTATAGTGACAAGGGGATATAAATACCCAAAATATAGTGACAGAGAGGGACCCAAACACCCTGGAGTCTTTAGTGACCAATGGGAAAATGCACAAAGCCTAGTGGCAGAGAGACGCATGCAGCTACAAAGCATAGTGACAGAGAGGGACACAAATTATTGAAGGCTTAAAGCTAAAATAATTTTTCCCCCTGCAGTGGGGATTGGTACTTTTTCAAGGGAAGTGCATCTGCCAGTGTTGCCATTTCCCTTATCTAGACTAGTCTCACAGTCATGGCAGAAGCAGCCGTGTCTTTTTGTTAAAGAATCCTGTCTTTACTTGTTTATAAAATTCCTAATTTTAAGCATTTTTGGTTTCTCTGTGACAGGTCTGCTAAATAAGCTCAGCTAAACCAAGCTGTGCTGGTGTGTCTGTTATAGAGAGCCGGGCTGGAGAAGTAAATGGTTGCACCGTAAGAGGTTGTCAAACAGACCCTGCTGATACTTGGTTGAAAATCAGTCCCGATGTTCCAGTTTTTACTCTGACATCTGAGTTTGCTTCTGATAAGATGGCGGGTAGTGCCCTAGGGGATGGTTTTCCAGACCTGGATGAGGACATCAGTTAGCTTCTGGACATTCAGTTACTCTGTTTGGTGTAGTTGGATACACCAATGTATATTGTCCCAGAGGATCTCTTTTGGGTTCAAATCTGGAGAACATGGGGGCCAGTCAAGAACAATAATGCCCTTTGTCATCCTGAAACTGCCTACACACTCTGATCACATGAGGCTGGACAATGTCCTGTGCATGGAAGAACTCAGGCCCTACAGCCTCAGTGTAAAACCTGACAATGGATCTATGTTTTTTTTTTACCAAACAGCAGTACCATTAGCTAGCATGTGGACGTCTGTGCTGCTCTGCAAGGATATGGCCCCCTAGACCATCAATGACCCATTGCCAAATTGGATGATATTGCAGGCAGACTTTCATGTGCTCAGTGTGAACCTGCTCTTATTTAGGATGAGCACAGGACTTCAATGGCAAACCTGCCAATTCTGGTATTCCCTGGCATATTCCAATCAAGCTACATGGTGCCAGGATGTGAGCACAAGACCCAATACAGGACAGGGGCACTAGAAAAATGCAAGACTAATGAATTAAGAAGAATAAGAAGACAGAAATGGTCTTTAGTAAAACCAATCTATCTGCTTTTGCCCCTCCTGTCCACCTTTTGTTGCTTTCGTTTGCACCAAAGCAAGTAAATCTAATTAACAATTATTTACTGCTTGTATATACATTCATGACCTGCAATTATTGCAGGCAATTACACTCTTGGGTAGAATTTATAAATTATTCACCTGTCATTTCGACCTAGATTAAGCAGTTTTTTGTTAGAAAATATTACATGTACCATTGAGATTGCTGTGCACCTATGATATTTGTCCACTAGGTGGCAGAAGGAGTCCTATTTTTAAAAAGCTTTGAAAAGAGCCATAAATAGGGATTCGAGCAGTTGTGAGCAATTGAATTGATGTGCAAAACATTTATAAATACACAGAGTGAAAAAGTTGCTGCGTTGATTTGCTTAGTTTTCCTTAAATAACAAAACATACCACTTGGGGAAAAAAAGGACAAAAGACAAAAACATTTTGGGCTATTTATTTATTTTTGTTTAATCAAAAAATGGTCATTAACTATTGTTTTTTTCCTACAATAGGGAAAAAATAGTCCAGTTGAACTAATAATTTGCTGTGTCGTGTCAAGGTAATAACACAAAATACAGAACAGCATCCAGGTGGGTAATGTGTCCATCTGGTAACTTAAACCATATAAGTACACAATAAAATTAGTAAACCAAAGGGAGTGTGATGGTAAGATAAAAGAGAACAAGAGTGAATTCCACATAGCCATTCAGCCACACTTCAAGGAAGCCCTCTGAGAATAATTGGGTTTATCTAGTTGTGTTAGGACCTACCATGCCAAACCATGTTAAAAAGTAGGTAACATCCAAATGATGCAGAGAAGGACCCAATAAGATCAGTGTCAGCTAAAAAGTGTACAGGATGGTGGTCAAATGTCAAAGAAGTTTGCAATTAACCCAATTCAACCACTAGGTGCCAGGAGCAGTTTAATAAATGCCTGAAAACCACAATTGGGGTGTTGTGGTTGTCTTGCACAAGAACAATAGGGAGTTTAGGACGCGGAAACACCTTATTGGATTGTCAACTTCTTGAAAGAAAGCATTCCTCATGCTGCATGTACCATCTTAGTGCCAGCTGAAAATGGCAAATCAACTCCTGCTAAATGCCTAAAATTTTTGAATCATACTTCATCCTTTGCTCTGCCGTGCCTTCCAAGTTCCAAAAAAGATGTCCCACTATTCACTCCTCTATTTGTCACCTCCATTCACCACACCTGAGATCCTATTTTCCATTGCTTGGAAGATCAATACAATACAGTAATTGTAATTAAAAAGATCATATCTTGGGCTTCCCTTACGCTCTCCTTCATGGGTATAGTGGCACTAATTAAAATGGTTACTTTCCCCAGACTTTTATTTCTATTTCAGACTCTTCCTATATTTATACAGCTAGTCGTACGATTCTACAACAAACCACAAGAAATGGTTGGCTAAACTTGCCAGATGTGGCCCTTGTACAATCAGGCTGTGCTTTTGCGCATTTTAAAGGATTGGATACATGGCACGCTGCCAGGGGTCTCACCTCGGTTCAGATGTTACTTGATCCAAAAACTCACAAGGCTTACTCCCTCCCGGAATTGAGGAGGAGACAAACAGTATTTTTTTACTTATTCAAATACAGGTCTATGCTGTAAGGGTGGCTAGAATATTGATTGGATGATTGGAATAACCCTCTTGATACTATGCTGCTAACCCCTCCCACCTCTTCCAAAGCTATCTCCAATCAATGTATTTTTTTAAGAATAGATTTGGATTATTCTACAGCTAAACTAGGCATGGCAAAATGGCAGAAATATTTCCCTAATTTACCTGTCAAAGATTTTACATATGTACAGGGTGTCAAGGAAAGCGATACCAGCGGTCCAATATCGAGAAATGTTTTTTCGTCTCTTTCACAAAAATTATATTTCCTCTAAATGGGCCCATTATATTAAACTCTCTGATGGGGACAAATGTTTTAAATGTGGTGCCCCCTGCAGCTACTCCTTTTCATAATTTATGGGAATTCACGATTTGCCATTTGCTAAGTTTTTTACCCTTTATCCCTGATTTTTGGGATGGTAGAGAGTTCAGATATTAGTTTTGCTAGAGGGGCGAGACGCTTGGCATTGCTACTTTCAGCGGTAGCTAAGAAAACCATTTTCCATGGTTGGTTGGACTCCACCCCTCCAACAATGCATCTCTTTCTGGTTAAATTACAAGGGTTGTTTAAAATGGAGTGGACAGAGGCTTCCATACATAAAGAAACAAAAACACAACTTTTTTGTAAATTTGGGAGAGCTTTATTGCCACCCTTAATACCCCCACAAAAATAAAGTTGTACGACTGTTTCCGTCACACCACCTGGTATCTAGACTATCTAGAGTATTCGAAAACAACCCTCCCATAAATGTAGACTGAATACCTGATATCTGTATATTTCTTGTTTGTTTACAGCATTTTTCTTATATGCCTAAATGTATACTACTTCAAAAGTTTTGTTTGTCTGTTAATGTTTGGAATTGTATGTATTCATGTATATCACTGTGTGATCCCCCCAAAAAAAATAAATTTATATAAAAAAGAATTATATCTAGAATATCATAAGGTTATCAATAAGTTCAAAGAACTGGATTGAAGAGTCCTGTTGCCATTGAGTATACTATGTAAAATTTTATAGATAAGACCAAGGTTTAAATTAATTGGCTGCATACAGGAAGTGAGGATGGAATACTGCGTCAGCTACTTTTAAGTGCAATGGCATAAAACACAACATAAATGATTATAAATCAGATAGTGGGTGCTGTGCAGTACATCAGATCAGAGGTTCTAGTAAATTTACCAGTTTATCTAAATGCCAGACCCGATTAAAACATGTTACAATCCCTTTGTGTAAAATGAACAATAATTTATCAGAGCTTTTTTCATAAATTGTTCATACTGTATTTAAGGATATACAGAATTGTGTGATCCTCCACACATAGGGTTTTTGTGCATTTCAGCATAATTGCAATAAATTATACTATACAGTAGACTGTGAACTATGTGTATATCTTAAAATAGAACACTTAATTAAAATGATTATATTACTTGAGGCAGTGTAAAGGGGACTAATAACATCCTAAGACTTGTGTCAAGATTAGCTGTATAGTATTCTGTGAATAAAAATGTGCAGGAAAATTTACATTTGTTATTAGTGGCTGTTATATATTTTAGTATAGTGTAATGTAATTGTATATTCCTTTATTTTTTATAAAAAAGTTTACACTCCCCAGATTTACCCCCAGGTCTTGACACCTATGCTAGTTGATTTAAATATAATTGGTGTCAAATATTAGTGTAAGCAAAAGATTTTTAGCAATCACAAACCTGTGAAAATTTTACCATTGTGCTAATTTGTGACCTCATCAACCCAGCTTGACCTTATATGTAATGCTAAGAATTTACACAAACCTTTTTGCATGTGTCATATTGTAGCTTCTAAAGGGGAATATATATCTTCTAAAGTAAAACACAAATGTTTACTTTGAGCATTTTTTACTTTATTTTTTTTACGTAGTTTTACTTTTTTGAAAAACTTATGTTGCATATCAGATCAGTGGATTTTGTGTAACATCACAGAATTGTAAATGTCAAAGTAACTATGCATTCATTAGCAGCCTTTGTTGGTTATATTTTAGGTCTGGGGTTATATTTATATCTGGGACTGAACAAATTATGTTAAAACATTTTCTTCTTTTCACTTTTTTCTTAATTAAAATCTAAGCAATAAAAATATATGTATCTAGATTTGCTAGTAAATTGATAAAGACCATGTATGGTATAGTAGAATACAAAAGCTAAACTAATAAACCACTCAAAGTTCCCATAAGAAAAACGTTTAGGGACTGTTTAACCACCTGAGCGTTACACTGATGTCTAGATTTCTGTTCCAAAAGCGTTACACTGTTTTTCATGAAATTTTTTTTTTTAAATTGTAGACCTGTAACTTACAGAAATATGTCCGAACAGGGTTCTAGTAGATATCATGAATATAAAAAATGTTTGAAACACAATCATGTAAAAAAAAAAAATACTCTTAATAAAATTAAATAAAAGACACAAAAAATCAGCTTAAACAAGAATACATAAATAAATGAAAAATACTGAAAATGCGATAATTCGGTATGCTGTATAATAATATATTTTTCTAAAACACCTCCCTAGTCTCAGTCACATACCTACAGACAAAAACCACACAAATATATTTTCTATTATTATGTATTGGATTGGATACAGGACTTTGTATTCAATCCAATACAAAATGAGAACAAAATTCAAACTCTCATTTTGTATTGGATTGAATACAAACTCCTGTATCCAATCCAATACAAAATGAGAGTTTGAATTTACCAATTACATACTTTGTATTTATTTTGAATTATTTTGTATTGGATTGGATACAGGAGTTTGTATTCAATCCAATACAAAATGTGTTTGAATGAGTATCAATTTGAATTTTCTGCACACGCGCCGACGTAATCGTACGCGCCGACGTACGCGCTACGGAGGGAGAAGAAGCCGGCCGGCTTCTTCTCCGCCGGCCGGCTTCTTCTTCCCGGAGAGGGCACCCAACGCTGGAGGACGACGCTGGGGATCTACGTATATACATTTACTTTACCAGTCAGGAAAAAATACTGGATATAAACTGATCCAAATATAAACCAAGGTATATATTTTTACCTAAGAATACAGGTAGCCTACTTTGACTTGACTCGAGCCTCTGCTGAGAATATTGCTACTGAGGGAAGGTCCAATATTATTTATCATAAACGTATATTGAAGTCTTCTCAAGTCCTATATGAAGTACACGATACAATATTGTTTTCTCCTGAGGAGGAGGCGTTTATGCTCGAAACGCATTAAGACTTAAACTATATTTAAAAAGGGCATTGGAATATGTCTAAATAATTAATGTCACTAATATGAATTCTACAAATCTAGGAATCTAATATTGGATCCAATGGACAACATGATCTGGTATTCACCAAATTATGATCATTTGACAGGATGGTTGTTTCATTTTTAGGGTGAAAACCCAGTTGTATTAATATTTTAAAGTAATAAAGGCCCTGTACAACATATATCATTGATTTGGGTTGTGCGCCAATAAAGTCCCATATTCGAGGTCTGTCTATTAAATAACAAGACTGTGTTTCTACCTACTAAACAAAGCAGGGAGAACTGATTATGAGCACTTGCCATGCATAAATTTGTCCAAACATGCATGACAAACGGTGGCACCCTGCCATTTAGTTTGTCAACATTTAATGCAGTTGTGTTTTTCCTCAAATTCAAAGCCATTCTCATTCTGTTTTTTTGACATGGAGGGCGTAATTTTGGCAGAATGAGTTCCAAAAGGCACAACAGTGAAACAACATTAATATAAGGAAGTTTTGACAAAGCTGAGTCAGGAAAAGACAGCCAGAAATGTGGGAAAATAATTTCATTCTTCATCAGGCCAATGGTCCATGCTACTTCTCACACAGACCTTGCTGTAAAACAGTTTTTCACTGACAAACACATTACTGCGATGGAACATTATCCATATACACAAAATTTGGAACCTTGTGATTTTGTTTCCTATTCCTAAATTGAAATTGTTGCTTAAAGGAAGACACCTTAAGTCAATGGATGCAGTAAATAAAAAAAATCAGATATCTTGAAATAGCTTACAGAAACTGATCCTCTCCACACCTTCTACCAATGGAAAACAAGAGGGAGACCAAAAAGGTTTAATTTTTGCACAATCCCAAAATTTGTTCAGGAGCGTACCTAGTCCTTCAATTATATCATTCACATTGATGGAATGTTTTCAAAGGAAACTGTGCAAGAGCATCAAGACCCTATACCACTGAGTGAGAAGTTTTCAGCCCAGCTCTTGGTAAGCATTACGGAGAGGATTTGTGGGCTATGAGAAGCAATGGGGAAGTTTGATGTTTGTACTCTCTCAGGATAAAGGCTGGTTTAAGGATTCTAAATTGTGTATACAACAAATTTTGTACCACACATTAGCCAAAAAAATGTAAAGTCAATGACATTAATGATTTTGGGGCAAGCCGAGGTATTTTACAACCTTTATCCATTTTGGTAAGCTATTATTGTTTGAGAGTATTATCACCACAAATCTGAAACAACACAGCTGTGGATGGTTGTGTAGGCTGCTGGTATCCCAATATACAGATTTTATTTTTAGCATATGACAGTTATGCACCATTCCTATAAAACTATGTACCACTGGAAAATGCATGATGACATAAATAAAAATGGTGTCTTTCTTAACTTAATTTGCCTACAAATGGGCATTGGGACCTAGATAATAATACCTATGTGTAATGAATATATAATGTTGTTAAAAAGCCAAAGTGATAAATTAACGACTAAACCTAAATTTATGCGGAGGAATTTTTTTAGATCATAAGCTCAGACAGACCAGGCTCTGTTTTACTTGCTAATTTTGCTACTATACATCTCAATATAAATTGTATGCACTGGTCTTAGGAATGCTTTATGCATAGGATTACCTGTGCTCTGCTTCCTTGTTAAATGTAGTATTTGGTGCCACAGGCGATGATGAAACTATAAAGTATAAAATAAAAATACAATTTTGAGACAGTTTATGATGTCCCTGTGTGATCCAGAAAAGATTGTTCAAGTAGTGAAAATACAGATGTAGTATTTTTGTTCATACCTTATAAAGCCTTAAAAAAATCAATCTGGGGGGGGGGGCGGCTGATCATAAACTAGAAACTTGGAAAAAGCTAATATTCGTGCTATATTACCATATAACAAAAGCAGGAGGGGTTACCAATAGCATTCAAAATCAAAGAACAGGCCTTTGTTACAGAACAGGCACAGGAGGGGAAAAGCAGGATATATAGAAAGTGAAGAGTAATGCTACGTGCACAGATAAATGCTGTTCAATACAACAATTACTGATACAAAGGTAGATAATCATTTGTTAAAAAGGTTCGAAAACATTAAAAATGACAGTCTGTGTACAGTTGTTTGACAATGTATGATTGTGCACACAATCACCCAGTGTTCTCAGTAGACATATGATCTCTAAACAATCACATATATGCAGTCAGTACAACAGTCTGTTGAGCTCTGTAAATGATCATGTTATTGCTATGTACATAGCATTGTGAATTAATATGTCATTCTCTGTGAGCACACATTCATTGAGGAGCATTTATTTGAGTGTCAAATATCAAACATATACATAGGTTAAGTGGAAGGATAGACATACCTGACATACATACTGCTGGGGACAGAGTATAGGCAAAGGCAGACAGATATTGAACTTAGGATACAAGAAGCTGAGTAACTGAAAAACAATAGGTAGTACGGGTCACAGGGACAAAGCCCAGGCAAGACAGAAAGGAGTCAGAAATAATGCCTAGACAAGGAAGCAAATATCAAGTGTCAATGAAGTACAGAATCCCAGATTTAATATAACTATATTCTTTGACATAAGAAAGCAACTATTGAAAACTGCAACAACAAATGTTTTCCAACATAATATTACTTTATGTATATGTGCTAAATCCCCACAATTTCAAATTTTGGGACCTTTAAGACAACACACGTCTTTATTTGTATAACTAAAAAGTTAACATAACACAACAATGGAGCAATGAAGGAATAGCCAATCCACTAAATAGACACCGGTGACACAGGGGCCACCACAGACACAGGAGAACACAGAAGACACAGGAAGAGACGATACTGATTAAATCTGGAAGAGCAGACCCACGCCTGGGCTTAGAATAGCCTGCAGGATCAAGGCGCCTGCACTTTAGCGAGGAAGAACTGAGTGTGACAGTAGGACAACATTCATTTAGTCTCAACACCAAAAAAGAAAAAATACTAAAAATTACTTACTAGATTGACAGAATTTGGCTTGTGGGACTTCTTCAAATTTTATGCAAGCCTCACACCACACAAGGAAACAGTATGGGGAATCAGGTAAGGCTTGGTACTGGTAACAACTTTAATCAATGAAGGAGTCCAAATCAGACGAACACTTCCCAGAATTTGTGATGTTATAATGTAATATATAATAGATATTATATTAGGAGTGTGGTTCCTCTGGTTAGCCAATTCCCAATACTAAATTAAGTAACTCTTACATTTACATATAACCTCATAAATAACCTACAACAGAGTATCTCAAAATAAAATACAACCACCATAATACCCAAATAAAAGTACTCGTCATTTGTCATTTTCTATAAAATAGAAGGTAGGACTTACAGATATATAAAACCTCTTCACACATTTTATGGTTTAATACCAAACCCCTTATAAAATTTATAGGTCTTATTTGTAAGTTATTAGCCCTTAACATGGATTAAATCTTCATACATATCTGCACCACAAACACTTATATCAACTCTTACCTTTTATCCGATCCGTTCTAAGTTCCTTCCCACAAGATGCTATCTTGTCTATTGGCTGTAAAATACCCAGTTACTGCCAGCTACCTGTCATCCCACCATCTCCTGATATATATGAGAGCTGCATTGACTGACGGCATCCTACGTGGTGCCACCAACACCCAACCCCACTGCAACTGGTTTCATCCTCACTCAGGCACCTACTATAACCAAGGACCCCCCCCCCCCCCCCCCCCCAAACTGGCATTACAGACCAGGCACAAAAACATTGCAGCAACAGATGAAACTGACAATAATGAGGATTACAAAGTCACATCAATGCACCCCCCCAACCCCCACCCCCCCCGCAAACCAGTCCAGTTAAATAATATCAATGAAAATGCATATGTATTTATATATTTATATGCATTTATTTGTATTTTGACATATATACACAAGTGA
>NC_092861.1:110243806-110338033 GCF_032062135.1 Pyxicephalus adspersus
AAAAAAAGAAGTTTATATTTACATTGACATTTGTATTAATTTATTCCCTGGACTACCGTTTTTCCTTGATTTTTGACCTGTTGTTCAAGTAGACTTTTCCAGAGTTGCCTACGTGCTTAAGTAACTTGATTGGCATGACCTCTGACAGCCAAGAAAATATTAGTAGCTCTTTATATGGCATACATTTACTCAACTAATAAACTCAGGGTTCTGGATCCATGACATTTCTTTAATATTTATTATACAAACGTGTACCTCAGTCAATACAATTAATGTGTAAGATTCTTCTAGCTGTTTACCACACTGCAATTCTTTCTTCAGTCAAATAAGAGAACAAATAACAAGCATATTGAATATGTGTCAGAAACAAAGGGACCCAAAGGGTCGAAGGCCCAGTAAGACCTGCTACAAGTGCTATGCCTGCTGCTTTACCGCTGTTGTACATTTCTGCAGCTATGAAGAACCTACGTGCAAAAAAATCCAGTCCTTCTATCATTAAATGAATATTTTCTTTTCTAAAATTCTAGAGAACAACTGTTATTTGGCTTACAAGCAGCGCACATGATTAGATACACTGTACCTTCAAACAGCAATTTGTTTGATGTATTTAATGTTAACTAGACTTGTCCTCAACTCTGATTTATTGGCAACTGCAAAATCAATCTATCAACCTTACTGCAAAGTAAACAAGAAAATGTACAATATTTTCCCTGTGTGTTTCCATGGAGATCTTCCTGCATTACAGCAGTCTGTTCTCTTCAAATGTTTTAAACTCATTCAGACCTTTTGCACTTTCTCCAAATGTTGATTACCCCCTTTGAGATACTGGAGGGTTAATATTTTACACCCCCCCATTAATAAAAGTATTGTGTCTTCTGGCTCAATTTATATAATTTTTTTTTAAATATAATAAACATTAGCAATGAGAAAACTGATGTCAAAAAGAATCGCCATTTATATTTCTGTGGACAGAGAGGGCTTTGAAGATTATTGTGTAGAAATGTTTGTTCCTGATAACAGCTATAGCACATTGCTTTATAATCCACCAGCCAATTATGTTACCCTTTTTTCTCCTGAACATTAAACAGTTACCTCTCTGAGCTGAGCAGCATGAGCAGTTTTTAATCTCTGAGACTTCGGATAAACTAAAAAATCGGATAAACTACAGGAGATAGGAAAGATTCACATATCAGTATCATGAACACACAACAAATCTCTTTTTCAGTTGAAGCATTTAATTCCAGTTTCTGTAGCACAACGGTAACATTGTAGGCTGGAGCAAAATTATGAATGTACTGTGTTTTTTGCTTATATACATTCGTTTTCTTTACCGTTATTTCCTTTAATAATTTTTTAAACTTAGGATCAGAACTAAAAAGATACACGTTTGTTTCAAGAACATTTTCTGTTTAATAGTCTAGGAAATAAGTATATACTCGAATATGAGCCAATTCAAATATAAACCGAGGTACCTACCTTTACCTGAAAAAACTGGAAAAGTACATCGACTCAAGTATAAACCTGGTGCACAAAATGAAACTGTCACTGTTAACATTCAAAACATTAACTTCCCTGGCGTTCTAATTATGTCAGTATTATTATGTCAAAAGCAGTACAGTGTTTTGCATGGAAATTTGTTGTTTAATATTATAGGCCTGTAATTCTTAGGAATAACTTCCAGGTATGATAGAGTTTGAAACACAAATCATAAATTTTTAATATTGTAAATACTCATAAATAATATTTATAAAAAATAATATAATAACAATAAATTTAATTTTTTAATTTAATCAAATCAAAAACACTGAAATCTGTCAAAACAAGATGCATTATTATTGTAAATTATTATTAATTATTTATTTATTAATAATTATTAGTTCAATACAAATTCCAATAGGGGCATATAGGCAATAAATACATCCTTGTTTTAAATATTTGTTTAAAATGGAAAAAAAAAACAACTCATGGGCTCAGTCTATTTAAACCTTTTTTTTTTCATTTTTAGAGGTTACATTATTTTCTACCCTTGAGTTGAGTTGATTATGATGGGTCACTAGTTCTTAAATAATCTTTAGTGGATTATTGTTGCCTACCAATAGAAGCTGCTGTGTCCTTGTGTCTTCCATGGTATGAATTTGTTACACACTTTACATGAGGGTACAGCATCTTCTACTGGTGTGGCCAAACTATAAAATGAGATTTTTTTCCTGTATGGACATTATGTGGGACTGCAGTCTCAGGTTTTATTACTGAGATTAAACCAGCAACAATTTGTTTGCAGGGAAGTTCTAGCTTTCCCTGCTGGTTGTCTAAAATTTCTGTTCTGGGGCTGGTTTTACTGGAATTCTGCAGGAGTAGCATGGAGCAGATTCCCAATTCCGGGTTACATGTTTTCCTGAGGCCTACAGGCCTATATAGCACACATGGTGCTAACAGCAGGTGGTAGAGGTTAATTACCCTCTAGTGCCCGGGGATTGCAAACAGGAACATTCCCAGGGCTGCATGAATGAAATCAGCCCTGTGAATCCTCCTGTTTTAATTTCCTCGATCTTCCGATAGTTTTGCAAAATCGGTTTGCCGAAATTTCGTGGAGCCATCGGAAGTTCAAGGAAATTTTTGCGGGAATGCAAGAGGCATTCTCGCTCATCCCTACTCTCTAAATTTGACCTGTGTAGAGAGCGCTGGTTTTGAAGCAAACCTGGGCAGTTGGTTTATATTAGCCAGGCGGTATTTTGCAAGGGAAGACTGTTTATGCCATTTTCGGGCTTAATGAATATGGCTAGGAGCCCTACAGAGACATTGTTGCCTAGAGTTACCTCATTGTCAGCCTGCCATTTGAAGCTAATTAATCCTTGCATTTCATATATACTCACTTGCCGATTTATTGTGTTCTCCTGTTCAAATCATCATCATTATATCAGTTTGACACATAGGCAATTACATTTATGTAGATTGAAGAGGAATATAAGGTAAGAGTTGCTGTCCTTTACATGTGGTCTACCAGCTATTTAAATATACATTTTTATTTAATTAGGCCTTTAATATCCGTCATTTTGAAATGGAAATGTACTTTTCTCATATTTAGTATCTGCAACATGCTGTGTGTAAAACAGGTTAAAGAGAATGAAACTCTAAGAAGGATGAAAACAGGAGCCTGACATTTTCTTAAAATAGGTGGCTCTCCCTGCACACTGGATGCATGAGTTTAAATTCTCCTAATATTACCCTGATGCATTAAACAAAATGGATCATGTTCACTTTACTAACATCTATAACAGATGGCGTCAGGAGATCAAATCTATTATGACTCAATATGTATGGACTCTTGATAAGCAGTATTTTAATTGTTTGCATCTAGTGTTGCTCAATAATTGGAAGTAATAACAATTGTAACAAAATAAAACAGTGTTAGATGCTTTTGAACTCAAAATATGGGTCAAGAGAAGAAAGTCATAGAGTTTAAAAATACTTTGGTCAGTTTTGGAGACTGCTTGCAGTTTTGTGTTGTAAAAAGCTCATATGTAAAGGAAAATTCTGAAAATTTCTCAAACTTAGCCAGAAGGCTGAGCTTTGTGATGTTTTGCTGGACTGTATGGACACTAATTCTCTGTAAGAGCTAATTGGGGTATATTTATTCTTTTTTTTTTCTGTGTTGAAGAGAAAAAAATTAGACAGCGCGCCCTGAAATGAGTACCTCTGCAAAAGTTGTGCATTTGGAGCTAGCACAGGGATAGGCAAATTTTTGGCTCAGGGGCCACAACGAGTTTTAAATTTTGACAGATGGGCCAATATAAGATGTATGGTGAGTGTTTGTATGAATTAATTTAAATTATGTGTAAAAGCGGGCCGGATCAAAAGGCAAACCTGAAATGAATCATGTTCAGGATTGCCAACTAATAGCAAATGATTTTATGAAATCCATTCCAGGTTTGCTGGATTACACAGGTTCTCCCATGATAGTCTATATTCTCCAGTCTTGGGAGCTTTAATAAATCAGACCCAATGTGTATGTGAGAAGCCTACATGACACATACAAACCAACCACAAACCTCCAAGCCAGTGCCTTGCAAAATATATTTACACTGTGTACAGGAGACAAAAATAAATATATACACCACTCAGGGCAGTGATAGTGTAGAAGGAGATTGTTTTGTATTAAATGTCTGTCTTTGGGTATAGTAAAAAAGCTTTGGTTTTCAGGGAATCTATACTACAGATACACCTGTATTTTAGGAGTAACTTCCCAATAGGAAGTAAAACTTAATATATGACTTGCGGAAAAATCCAATCAGTTTACTTTTCAGGAAGAAATCTATTTACAAACTTAGGTGAACTGGAGCTTTTTCTCCAATACATTTTATCAGAATTAAAAGTGTGAATTAAAACTATAAACCAGGGGGCCGAAATTAAAAACTTAACCAAGTCATGGGCCAAACTTGAAATTTATTAAAAAAAATTAGGAAGTTTTTCCTTTTCATTAAATATAAAACATTTTCATATGGAAACAAAGAGGTATTGCTTAACATTCAATCTGAAACAAGCCAATAGTAGAGAAGGAAGCCTAAGATTTTTTTTTAAATTTTTTTAAGAAAAAATCCTATGCCTCTTTCTCTATTTGTAGCCTTCTGAGTAAAATGTCAATAGTAACCTGTCCCCAATGTTTGTTATAGCTTTCACCAGTTCTCTATATTATATTTGCAGGAACTTTTTTGGCAGCCACAACTCCGCACTTCTTGGAGGTCTAGTCCCTTTTCATTATCTTCCTGTTTTCATTCTGGTGTTCCTCTCCTCCCCCCTTACCTCGTAACATTATCAACCGCCCAAAACCACAGTTTTTTTTTATGTCAGTGCGATGATGGATGCTATTTCTGCACTGGTTGGACAAATGCAGCTGACCTCCGCACAACCGTCTCACAGATCCAGAGACAACATGCGGCTGGTTCCGGCAGCGGGAACTAGTCCTGCCCTGAACCTAAGGTGGCTCTCCCGAACAGATTTTCCAGGGGAAGTGACAATTTTATTTGGTTCAGAGAGTTGTTCAAATTATATTTTAAACTACGTCCTCACTCTTCTGGGGACGGGAGTCAAAGAGTGGGTATAATCATTTCTTTGCTTAAAGGTGACGTTCAGTCTTGGGCTTTTTCATTCCCGACCGGATCTCAGTCCCTCCAGTCAGTAGACCTTAGGCCTAGGCCTTATCTATGATCACCCAGATCGGATCTCCCTGGCCGAGACCAAGTTACGTGGCTTACGGCAGGGAGAATGTTCTGGGGCGACCTATTGGTCTGAATTTAAGAGATGGGCTACGGATACGGAGTGGAACGATCCAGCTCCCCGTAGTCAATTCTGTCAAGGGTTATCCGAGAAACTGAAGGACGCGTTGGTATTTCACGAACATCCTGAGTCATTAGAAGCGGCTATGTTCCTTGCTGTACGCATAATACCAACAAAGTTTCATAAAGGTAAATAATTTTTATAGCTTCCTTAAAGTTTATCACTAAACAGTCAATCATTATGGACATCATGAGGACAGTAATCATATGATTTTTTGCATCAGCTTTCCTTTATAATGCCAGATAATATTTTTATGCTTGAAGGACAGGCAGTAAAATTTGTTTTTGGACTACCACCAACTAGCAACAGAAGAGACCCATGGCAGGAGCTCATGATATCTGTGAACATAATTTCTAAAGCAAATCCCCTTTCTGGGACCAATACCAAATCTCAGATGCCAACTTTATTGTTTCAAAAAGAAATATACTATAATATTTCTATAGCTTCATATTTTGGATAAACAGTACATTAACTTTTTCTGGCAAGGTTTACCTACATTTACATAAGTCTTTACTTGAACAATCCAGTAAAACATTTTTATTTCTTACTGCTGCTGAGTCTGAATAAAGATCATGGAGACATAAAAATTAATGCAAAGAATAATATGTAGAGCAAGCAATCAGGTGTAATAATTCATTGTGTTAGCTACACCTTCAATTCATTTTATTACATTAACCTAGTTTATCCAAACAGGTCAGGTTTACATATTTTTTCAAATAACGTTGTCTGCCACATTATAGATGACTTTTTAAAATATAAAATAAAAGCTAATTTTAAACAAAAATCAAACCTTACTGCCTGCATAGTACTGCAAAGTGTAATGCCACAAATAATGTTATGAATCAGTAAAACTTGATTTTGGAATTTCTTAAATTACTGATAGCACAGATTCCTAGGCTATGTTTATACCCATGGTGCAACAAGGCAGTTCTGTGCAGCTCCTGGTAACTGGCAGCCTCAGGCTGGTTTTTAATAAACCAGCATTTACACATTATACAGTGTGCGGTACTGAATCACTCACTGCTAGCCCCTTTCATTCTCAATATATAGTGAGACACTATAAATTTCAGAGGATCACAGGCAGAAGGGTGGGTTAGTTGCAGCACTAATTCACTGACAGTCCAAACATAGCCAAAGAATGCCCAGATTCCCATCACTGCCCAATTATGATCACAGAAGATGTAATAGCCTTTATATAGATATACAACCTAATTATACACAACCCAGGCTAAGCAATAATACTAAGTAATAATACATGGGAAAATATTCACATTCCAACTTGCTGAAGTTTAGCAAAATAGTTAGGTATAATATTGTAGCATTTGAAGTCAATCTAAAGGACCTAGATTTTTTTAATAATAAAAAAGAGTTACTTTTAAGGAAGAGGACATAGCAAATGTCTTAAATACAATATAATGTTACTTCTTATTTACAGTAACTCTAGATGGAGGTGGATCCCTCCATAGGTTGTAGAAAGAAATTTTTACTTTTTTTCCTGAATCTCATGGAGACAGAGCAGTACCCATTACAGTCAATGGGGTGTTCTTATTTAGATAGAGGGACTAAAGAGTTTTAAATTAGAATGGCCAGTGGAAGAGGCTTTCTAACAATTAAAGCTAATAGCAGACACCTCTATCCACTTTGCAACAACATTACATTAGGACAGATAAACAACTTTTTAGGATAAGTGAGAAGCAGGCAATATATGTGCAGGTTATCTAATGATGGTGAGACACACACTTCCCTCAACTGGCCAACAGCAATCTGTAACCCTCAATGGAGGTCCATGAACACAAATTGCAGGGTAATCTCTTGGTTTTGTTGGAATATTTAAAGGCTCTCGTACAACTAGGGCACCTTTTGGAAAGGCATATTCCCATACCCAACTATTAGGAAACATCATGGCCTGTTGCACTAACTAAATAGACTCTTCCACCAATCACATAACGCAGAGGCACCTACAGAGATCCTGCCCCAATGAGCATTATCTTGGATAGATGTAACTTTCCATCACTGTATTTTACATGGTTTAGGGAGTTTATATATATAAATATATAAATATTTGATTTTTCTCTTACTCTATATAAAACTAGAAAAAATGCACTACGAAGCTGGTGGCAAAAACAAAAATATACCATTCAAACATAAAATAAAAAAGCTCAGGCTGGAGAGGATACACTTTCATCAGTGAAGCTGGGTGATCCAGCAAATCTGGAATGGATTTCTTCCAAATATTTTGCTGTTTGCTAGCAAATGTTTTGAATCCTGGACCAGATCCATTCCGGGTTTGCTTGATCAACTAGCTTCACTGATAGAAGTGTATCCTCTGTAGCCTTTTAGAGCTTTAATAAATCAGGCCCATTGGGACAAGTACCTACTCCATAGCAGAATTTCACCAAACACCAATATTTTACAGAATTTTCCTTTTGCAAAAATATTTTAAATGGGTAGTCCAATACTTCATATTTTATAGGTAATAAAACTTAATGTGTAATATTCTTTTTTAAATGACATGCACAATTACAGGCTGCTCTGATGTAACATTTGATGCTGAGCAAAACTTTGCTCCTTGTGGTGAAATGGTATTGAAGAAAGAGGGCACTAGAGTACAGACAAAATACTATATCCGCATCTTATTGTGTCAGTGCAGTAGCTTGTGTTCAGAGAGGAAAGATTTGATCAAGGGAAGAAGAATTCTGTTTCTCTCTCATCCAGGTACGTCTTAACTTTCATCCCTTAAGTTTATTACTGTATCCAGGATTCTGTAGATATTCCATGCATTCAGGATAAACTGTGTGCTTCATTGTAAGTTCAGATCACTTGAATTATTAGAACAGGTTTTTTATTTGTTTTAAATCACACACACATGTATATAGTGTAGAAATCTGAATGTAATCCCCTTTGATGATTGATTTGATGTGTCACCAGTCAGTAGGAGGTCTAGTTTAAGCCCTTGTCCTGTTTGAAGTAGGCAAGCCATTGCGCCCACAGCAGCAGAAGGAACTGGTGGTTGCAATTGCTTATGTGTGGGCAGCTAAATCTGTGTGGGTGATTGGTGGCTGTGGGAGAGCGTTATAGTCAGATTAAGATAAGAAAGCAAGTGCTGTGTAAATGGACGGGAGGGGATCATTGTCCTGCACTGGCCAGGTATGTTCTAACTATGCAATATTATGGGCATGCCAGCTAGAGAGGAGAGGAGTGCTGTCCATGGTGCTGAACCACAGGGGTGCATGGCATCAGCGCTGAAACCAAAAGGGTGCATGGCATCAGAGCTGTCCTTGGTCCTGAAACCAGAGGGGGTGCATGGCATCAGTGCTGTCCTTACTGCTGAAACCAGAGGGGGTGCATGGCATCAGCGCTGTCCTTGGTGCTGAAACCACAGGGTGTACATAGCATCAGCGCTGTCTATGGTCCTGAAACCAGAGGGGGTGCATGGCATGAGCGCTGTCCATGGTGCTGAAACCAGAGCAGAGCAGGGAATTTGCGCTGCGCTTGGTGCTGTATGGTATGAGTGCTGATCATGGTGGTAAAACCAGTAGGGTACATTTCAACCTTGGGGTATTAGGATGCTGAAACTAGTAGGGTGCATGACAGTTGTGCTACTAAAACCAGTGTTGCACATGGCATCAGTGCTATCCCTGATTGCAAGGCATTTGTACTTCGCTTGTTGATGAAACTAAAGGGATGCATGATGGTATGAGTGCTATCCATGGTGCAAAAACAATGAGGGGCATGTCATCATTGTGGTGCTAAACTAGTGGAATGCATGGCATCAGTGCTGTCCATGGTGCTCAAACCAGTGGGTTGCATGGCATTAGTGCAGTCCTGGATGCTGAACCTAGAACAGGTGCATTGCATGCTCACCATGTTGCTAAAACCAGAGGGCAGCAGCCTTGTTCTTGTGATGAAACATGGCATCAGTGCTGTCCAAACTAGGGGGTGCATGGCATCAGCGTTGCCTATGGTTCTAAAATCTAGGTATACCATAGAACAGCCTTATCCTTTCATATTCACCTAATGACTACTATTTCATTGGCAGCTACTTCCTAACACGATGTTACTTCTCAGCTAATACCCAATGAGGCACAAACACAACTTTTTTCCTTGGATACTTTGGTTGCTTTAGTAACCATTACTGTATTTCGTTTGTGAAACATTTTCATTATCAAATCTGTGCATGACCTAACACGGAGCTGCATTAGTACTCCACAGCAATATCTGCATTTATTATCATATTTTCCCATTTCAGCTAGTTTGATAGATCTGGCACTGCCAGATCTATCAAACTAGCTGAAATGGGAAAATATGATATATCACATAGGCTTTCCTGTATGGTCTGAAGGTATTGAACTCCATGAAAGTTTCCTTCTGTAGAAGTAGCTCTTTAATTTTAAAGCTATTCTGCATGTAGCAGGTGTGACCTTGCCAAAAGGACAAGATAAACAAGTTGCATTTTTTAACATAAATTGTAAAGTAGTGAGGCTGGGCTATTTTCTACCCTGCCATTCCCCTACAGCAGAGACATGACAACCTCTTCTGATGGAAACTGAAGCTGACATGCAACAAGATGTTGTGCAATGCATTCTTTACACAACACAAACATGTATTTATAGCCAATCTATTATTTTCTATAATTTCAGAATAAAGGACATAACTATTGACCACTTACCCTTCCTTATTCACAGGACGCCTTCATCCATGGAGATGCGCCTTGCGTTAATATCAGTCTAAGGTTACAGGGAGGCTCCTGGAGATTCAGGACTGTGATTAAGGGATATTAAATTGAGGACTGATCATTTTAAGTCGACTTACTTTTGCTTTTACTGGATCTGTATGGCGTCCTTTTGTACATTGTTGGATCTCTGGCTGGGTTTGATATTGATGGTGGCATTGGATGTGTTCTGCAGAAGAGGAACAATGCGTATTGCTGCTTCTTCTCCAAGATCTGTGGCTCGGATGGATGGAGATATTATTATAGGAGCTCTGTTCTCTGTTCACCACCAGCCACCTGCAGAAAAGGTGCCAGAGAGGAAGTGTGGGGAGATCAGGGAGCAGTATGGCATCCAGAGGGTAGAAGCCATGTTTTACACCTTGGATCGAATCAACATGAATCAGACCTTGCTACCGAATATTACTCTGGGGACAGAAATAAGAGATTCCTGCTGGCATTCTTCTGTTGCCCTGGAGCAGAGTATTGAATTCATACGAGACTCTCTGATTTCAATGAGAGATGACAAAGATGGAATCAGTAAGTGCTTAGATGCCACCCCAACTCCCCAGGGCAGACTAAAAAAGCCCATGGCAGGTGTTATTGGCCCCGGATCTAGTTCAGTGGCCATCCAAGTTCAAAACCTTCTCCAACTTTTTGATATTCCACAGATTGCTTATTCTGCAACAAGCATTGACCTTAGTGATAAAACGCTGTATAAATATTTCCTGAGAGTCGTTCCTTCTGATATCCTTCAAGCCAGGGCTATGCTAGACATTGTGAAAAAGTATAACTGGACTTATGTGTCTGCTGTCCACACAGAAGGTAAGACTAAACCTAGATTGTCTAAAACTTTCTATAATATGTAGGATATTATATATAATAAACCAGATGTTATCCTTAATTTTTTGAATTGCATTTCATGTTAGCTTCTGTTATGTATTAGGGCATTTATTATGCATATTAACAAAAAGACATTATATGCTGTGACCAATAATAACCAAATTTAGATCAATAAAATAGTTTCTAAAACTTTACCCATTCTACAAATATATCTTGGGCTTTGGTAACTAAATACTTTGTCAAAGCTGCTCCAGAAACTGATCAGATGTAGCTTTGTAACCTAAATGTTTGTGCTTGTAAATAATATTAGGTAATTGTAGGTAAATGTAAAATATGTGTGTTGGGCTAGTAAATATTTTGGGTAGGCATTGCAGCCTAATGCCCACCCATGGCACTAACTGAATGGCCCACAGCTGACTGTTTTGTTGTAACATTTGAAGTATCTCTGCAATGTGCCTTTATATGTAATTTGAAGTGGACAGATCAAGGCTCAGCCTGGATCACTTGTGTGTATATGGTTTAGAGGGAGGAAGAATTTTAACACACAGATTTGGAGAGATTTTATATTTGGATTGGGGAATACAGAGCTTCAGCTGGGATTGATTTGATATGCTTGACAGTAAAATGGATTTTCAATTAGATACTAAAAAACTTATTCTTTGCATAATTTTACAAGATAGCACCCATTGCTCATAGAAACCAAAATGTTACATAATAAGATATGGAATCTTACATTTTTTTTTTAATTCAAAATCAAATATTTATTTACATAGTTAGGCTGAAAAAGACAAAAATCCATCCAGTTCAACCATAAGGAAAATAAATGAACATATGCATATTTTGAAACATGTATGCACAATTGATCCAGAAGAAGATGAAAAAAAAAAAAACGTTTAAAACGTGTTTGAATTTATTCAAACAAGGAAAAAAAATCCATCCTGATTTAGGCAATCAGATATTTCCTGGATCAACAATCTCTGTTGTCATTTCTTTTAAAATGTAATTCCAAGTATATTCCTAGAAATTGATCCAGCTATTTCTTAATACAATCTATAGCACATGCTAAAACTATTTCCTGAGGGAGTCTATTCCACACTCCTATGTTAAAGAGGGTAAAATACAATCCTATATTTAAAGTTTAATGTTACTTAAATATATTTCCTTTTGTAGCAACTTCCTTTTTTTTAGGTGTATCAATTTAGGCACATGCTAGCATTTTGTTTATTTCTATCAAACAGTATGTTTGATAGAGTTTACATTTTTGTTTTTTTTTTTGTTAAATGATGAATGTTATTTGATTTGTATTCATATGTCAAGACTATTATTATTTAGTAAATCTTTGTTCTTGAAATGTAAGCTATGTAGAACTTCTACTTAACCCTTAGCAATGTTAGGAGAATTCCTCAATACCGGTAGTGTTGGCATCACAAGTGTGAACATATAGTGCTGGTATGTCTGACTCCTACACCTAAGAGTCTGTACATTTTTTCACAACCTTTACCCAGGTTTCCCTCTTTTTAAACTAAATTTAATAACCAAAAAAGTGAATCTTGTGTGAATGTTGGGCAATTTTTAAATGAATACATAGTTATACCACTTAATGTATAAATTTTACCACTGAAGCTAAATCATCTCTTTGATAATGGTTTGGAATGATGGTGGATGGAAAAAAAATGTGTTTTTAGAACAGGTTTCCACTTTTTTTTTAAATTAAAGTAACATCTCTATAATGCCTTCGGGAAAACATGACAGGGGCTTTATATTTTCCCACACTATCTGAATTTGAATGTACACTATAAAGTAGAGGTATACTATTATAAAATATAAGATAATAAGAGATGAAACCTGATTGGTATGAAAAGCTGAGTTCAATGTGATATGGAAAGCACAACAATTTCAATAAAGACAAAGTCACATTACAACCTAAAATTAGGCTTTACTTACTAACCTTTATTGGTTATTATTGGGTATTCAAGTGTGTTGGCTGTTTAAGAAAATGTGTTTATTTTAAACATAAACATTTAATACTTATCTGCATATTTTAAAACAATGGCCCTGGTTTATTAAGGCTCTCCAAGGCTGGAGAGAATACACTTTCACCAGTGAACTGGGTGATCCAACAAACCTGGGATGGTTCTGGTCCAGGATTCAAAGCATTTGCTAGCAAATAGCAAATGACATTGAAGAAATCCATTCCAGGTTTGCTTGATCACCTAGCTTTACTGGTGAAAGTGTATTCTCTCCAGCCTTGGAGAGCCTTAATAAATCGGACCCATTGTTTCTATATATCCACATTTGTGTATAGGGTTGGCACAATAACTCATCATATTTGCAAGCTCTGCTTCCTGCTTTCCATTGCTATCCATTAAGTGTATGTATTTTACTTCTCATAATACAAGTTTTTAAGTTAGCATATTCTCTTTCTCAGTAGTTCTTCCTGTTCACAGTCATGCCACTGCTGTCAGTGATAAGGAGGTCAGCAGGAGGAACCAGTAAGGTCAACAGGGAATCTAAGAGAAGATGTTGATTTCCCAGTGGACTTTGAGGGGGCTATTTCTAAGCAGAAGAGCAGTGGGTAATGATGATGGGAGCAGGAAAGCTATGTATAGAAATGTGTTTTTCTTTTTCGACAGAGTTGCTTTAAAATGGTTTGAGATCTTTGGCCATACATAATTGGCCAGTCTTGATTGGCATACCTCAATACAGACTTCTGCTTGTTTGAAAACTTTATTTCTATATATTATGTGTCATTATATGTGTATAGGACTGTGATTTTAACAAATTATATTTGCAAGTTGTGCTTTTCACTTTGCAGTGTGACCCAGTGGTTGTACGTATTCTACTTCTCTTAATAAAAGTCCTTAAGTTTGCAAATTGATCGCTCTGAGATTAGGTTCCTCTAGTGGGTGATGTACAAATATCTACATTTCATACCATAACATAGCCTATAATACCTTAGGCAAGCCTATTAATTTGTAAAAGTGATATTACCAATGATTTTGAAGACAGACGTTACAGTCTCTCAGTGATTCCTTTAGTTGACTTCCACCACTGCCAATGATAAGGAGGAGAGAGACAGGGGACCTAAGAGAAAGTGCTGATTTTTCAGCAGACTTTGTGGGACCATTTCTCAGCAAAACAGCAGTGTTTATTGGTGATAGAATCGGGAAAATTAAGTATTGGAATGTGCTTGCTGGAGAATTTTTACTTATGCAAAAGATGTGCTTTATAGAGAGAAAAACTCATCTACCCTCACTTTCTTGGTGCACCAACATCTCCAACTTGTCCTCTCCTGGGTTTGGGATTTTTGGCCATCTTGATTGGCCAGGCTGGATTGGCATGACTCCCACACATGCGCACAGAAGTTCATCCATACATAACTGTGTACATTCTACAGAAGATTGGGAACAGGCAGAAAATTTTGTTTTATTTTGGAATAGACATAGCATGTTGCTTCTGCCATAAAGAGCCTGCTTGTGGGCTTTTTTTTAAGTTCAATTCCACTTTAAAAGTGAAACAGTAACTCAAGATAAGTG
Organism: Pyxicephalus adspersus; assembly: GCF_032062135.1. Taxonomy (NCBI): domain Eukaryota; kingdom Metazoa; phylum Chordata; class Amphibia; order Anura; family Pyxicephalidae; genus Pyxicephalus; species Pyxicephalus adspersus. The sequence goes on from NC_092861.1 coordinate 110,258,228, forward strand.
CTATGTATACACTGTACTGTACATGAAGTGTGAATTTCAATTACATTAAAAAATAATGGTTATCCAGGTATGCCAAGTATTTCAAAATACTTATTACAGTCATTAAATGAGACAAAAAAGACATATTATATGGTTTGATTACTAAATGAATAAAATATATTTGGGCCACTCATAAGTGTGAAGCAGACGTCAAAGCACTGTTTTCCCTTGCTTATAGCTGTCATAGTTGATTTTCCACGTTGTATGGCATGCTAAATGTAAAGATAGCCATATGTGACAGGACATGGATTTTATTTTAGTTTTACTAATATAGAACACACAATTTTAACACAGATTGCTCCCTTGTCTTTATTTTATATACTCCATGTAACATAAACCAAAAAAAAATATTATTTTACAAATTACAAATAATGCTGGTTTTGTGAAATATACTGGAATGTATAATGTAAATGTGTAAAGTAAAATTTCTCTCACTAAGAATATGTAGGCTAGGAAAGTCAAACTGATGTCAGATTTCTAAACTTGGCACTACAAGTTAGTGAATTTGAGAATGTTAAAAAAAAATCCCAAAAAAAGAATCATCATGGCTGCCAGAGAACTAGTACTTGATTAGAAAATAATAATGGCTTTCTCCATACCTCCTTATTGCAGGTTTTTTCTAAATGCAAGAATCTGTTGAAGTCATTAAATGTAATCAGCTAATACCTAAAACTACCTTATGGATACACAGCTGTCATCCATATCAAATACTTGACATCTGGAATTATGTGTTTGTGCTCAGTGATTTCATTACATTCTTCTAACTGACAGCAGAGATCATAAGTACAGTATATATGTGTGGAGCTGCACTGTGTTTCTAGCAGCAGGTGTGAAGAGTGCAGCCAAACTTACATTAAATAAAACATCAAGCACACCATGCTCTCCTCCTCTGATACAACTGTCTTAGCCAAGTATCAACCAGTTTCCGTAAACACAAATATTTTGATACGATAGTAACATATACACCACAGTAACAAACCTAGATTAAATATATCTGGTTGTAGCAAGTTACAAGTGGGGAAAACAGAAAGTAAAATATACTGTATACAGTAAAGATGTTATTTCTCACTTTTAACAAATAAGCTGCTCTCTGCCTTTTTTAGGGGGAAAGGAAAAGTCTTTGTATGCATTTATGCAAGTCTAAGCACTGATAGCATTTTAAACTAGGCAGGTTTTGCTGGTATGGTAGAGTAGAGTGGAAAAAGCAGAGATGAGTAAACACATATAAAAGCCTACATTATTTTCAATGGAGGCTTTGTAGGAACATTTACATGTGTTTTTATATGTTTTAAAAGGGCCAAATCGTTCATGCTTTTGGTGGACAAAAGTGTTCCTTATGTGTATTGGCGCTTTTCCATAATTGGAGCAGTTTTGGGGTGTTTTTTTAGACATGGGGTTATTGTAAATTAGGCCTTAACTGAAAACTCCTGTTTTCACCTATTTTATATTTCAATCATTTTCCTATTTTATAAAAAGTAGGTAGGAATGGGAGAGGTACAAAAATAAAATAGTACAAAACATAAAAAAATAAAGCAAACAGTTTACAAGCAGGAAAATCAGAACAAACTACCAAGTAACAACCACCCTTTCATGAACCACCCTACTTTAGTTCAGTTATATCAAGAAATTATCAGTTGGTGTGTAAGGTTAAACACTAACTATTTTAATAAGACGGGGACTAAAGCAGTAGATAGCATGGGGGTGGCAGGGAGAGATAATCTCTCTCCCTGTACTCATACGATTTAGTCAATGCTGTCCTACGAGTCATTGAGCATGGATATGTTTGTAATTTACCCAATTCGACTTTGGGATCATAGGGTCTGTGCATAGACAGTGGGATTTCCAGGCCTTAGCTATTGTTGTTCAGGCTGCCAAAAGAATCTACATTTTCCCCTCCTTAAACAGCCTCGAAAGCTTAGGGTAAAAGTCATAGAATTGTATTAAGCAGCAGTGTCAAACTCAAATACACAGAGGGCAAAAATTAAAAACTTAGACAAGTCGCAGGACAACCTTGAAACTTTTTAAAAATATTTTTATTTTTTATTTTTCAATATATCTAAACCCTTTTCATATGGAAACAAAGATGTTTTGCTTTACATTCAATCTGGAACAAGCTTATAATAAAGGAAGAGGCATAACATTTTTTTTTGGTTTTTTAATTTTATTTAGGAAAAAACTTTATGCCTCTTTCTCTGTTTGTAGCCTTCTAAAGTAAATTTCAATGGTAACCATTTTGCACAAGCTAACAATAATAATACCAATATTCCTCCATAAAAATCCAACTATTCAAGTCCATGCCTTGGAGTAGCATGGAAAAGTACAGCTGAGGGGGGAGTGCTGGAAATGCCAGACGCAGCCAATGCGGAGCTAAATCTTATAGGTGGCCCGCTGCTGAAACTCCCTCTTCATTGAAATAGCCTGGTTCTAAAGTTCCCGGCATTATTTGCATCTATAAAACAGTCCAATGCGGGGCCATGCATAGGCAGAGAGCCCGCTGGTCTATAGATGCGAGTGACGCCAGGAAATGTAGCAGCGGCGCTATTTCAATGCAGCTGCAGTTCATATTTAGGATTCCTTTGGGGGCCAAAAAAAAGGACGGGGGCCAGATTTCAACACCCCTTTTTTGGAGAAATGCAATCAGGAACCACCATCTTAGAGGGTTTTTTTAGTTTGCCTTGGTTAAAAAAAACATTCAGGGAAATTTTGGAGTGCAAAAGCCATCTAGTTCCATTGCTCATGTTTCCATGTCTTCTAGATTTACCTATTTTAACTACAGGCTTGCATAGTTGAATCCAAAATCTATGCATCGATACACTGTCACATTGTACACACGATACACTGTACATTGTAGCTGTTGTTGCAGTAGCATATCTGCCCCCAGGCTCCCACTTTTGAACCTTTGAAAATCTATGAAACTTTGGTATTCCTGGATGTTGTAAAGTACAAAAAGCCTGCAGTATCTTTATTAATTAACGTATATATGTTTCTGTTTTGTCAGCTTTGCTCTTATTAATTTGCCATAACTATATACCACAGATAATTACAAAATATTTATAAAAAAACTTTTTTTACTAATAAGTTTCCATTTTCTTAACAAAGTTCTTTTGTAATTAGACTGCAAGAGTTGTAGACGCATTGCTTGTTGTACTTGGTTTTCTCTTTCTTCATAGTTTATATCAAGGGCTTCTTCTTTTTCATTTGATATATAGACTTTTTGATTTATAGACTAGTTTCAGTACCGGATTATTTTAGGTTTGTTTATTCAAGGTTTTCAAACCCTTCAAAGGCTTATGAGAAGTGGTCATACAAAAGATTGTGTTAGGAACAAAAAAGTATTTCCTGATTAAATATGAATATGTCTAAATTGACTTGGTATAAAAAAATTAAACCTTTAAAGATAACCTCCTGGAATATAATTACAGACTGATCATTTGAAAATGATTTGGAAATTAGGTTTTCTCTTGTCTGGTTTTGATCTTGAGTTCCATTTTTCCTCCTTATTTTGAATATCTGCACATTTGCCTTCTCCAGTTTCTTAACTGCGTATGTGTTTTCTGTAGGTTGTGATATGGTAAATCTTGTTCTGAGATTCAGCACTATATTTTTATTTAACTTTATTTTTTTATTTTAACTTTCAGAGATTTCCCAGATTGTGCAATTAAAATCTTAACTGATAAAGCCTGAGATAGAGTACTATATGAGAGGTTATTAGTATATTCCTTGGATCAGCTCTACCCTACGTTAAAAAAAAAAGTTGGTAGAACTGATCCCAATTAATTATTAATACATGCTCATCTTTATTTATCTCTAGTTCTCAACCAAACCATTGCACTTTTTTCAAAACTGTTTTTTTTTGTTCACAAATGGCTGTTTTTTATGTACAATTAGGGAAGAAAGTGTTAAGCAAATATCTGTTTGGAAATCTTTCTACTGAATGATTGTTTTTTCACCAAGGCGTAAATTTGGATTCATATAATGTCTGCAGTTCACAAAAGTTGCTTGATACCTCAATATTCTTTAAATTTTTATTGGTGTTTCTGACCTTTTCCTGCTGAATTATTGACTTCAATGAAAGGTAATAAAGAAATTCTTTTGAGTGAAAAGCTTGAATAAAGTCCTTTTATATATTTTTGATACACTGATGAAAAATTGCTTTGGTAATTGTTTTAAAATATAGGTTACAATCCTGAATGGGATGAACGAGGGTTTAAGCACTATAATCTTTTTGTAAGGAATTGACTACACCCAGAATTATATGTCATGGCAACAAACATCATGGGTTCTGCTTTAAACTTCAGAATTGTGCAGTATGCATCCGGATGCTTGGGTTGCTGTACATAGTGGTGTTGATATACTAAAGATCTTTTAAAAAAGAAAGCTTTTTCAGAAATCTTCGGTTGGTCGTGTCTAGGTCCTCAGTTTCACTCTGAGGTGGCACAGGGTGGTCCCTAATGACAAAGTAGTGCCATGTAGTATGGTGGACACTATTATTTGTATCATTCTCCTGTGATACTGCAGTGGTTTCATGACATACCCCATGGAAAGAGCCAACTGAGAATGATGTTGGATGCTGAATGTAGCATAATACTATTTTGTTAACAATTTGTATAAGCGGTGGGATGGAAGAAGTTTGTGTAATAAATATTTTTAGTGGCGTTTGACCTTAAACTTTTATGACACTCAGAGAATAAATCAATAATTCAGCTTTCTACCAGCATTCTGCAAAATATGTAATGAGCAAAGATGTAAAAAGTGTTATAACACTATATCAGTGTATCTCCTACATTTATATGTGATCCAATAAAATGAGTGCAAGCTCTTTTGATCATTGTTGATTCATTATTAGCACAGCTTGAATCTGTTTTCTGTTTGAAACTTGATGACATTTTCACAGACTTGTTTGGAATCATATGAAACAGGGATGCAGATGTTCACTTTCTCAGCATGTCTGCCTGGCATCCTGCGAAAATGGGAAGCTGCATTATTTTTATTGTCATCAAACTGTTTCTAAAACATTCCTCAACTGTATTTTTTTTAATCTCACCACAAAATCATGAAACAGACTGAACTGTTTTGATCCTTTTGCACTTGTGAAAACATTTCCTTTAATACTTTGAATTTATAACGCTGCCTGCTAATGACATTTTTTTGCAGACAGCACCCAACTAGTGCAGACAAATTTCCAATTCCATCATCTTCTGCTCTATTCATTTAGATTTATGTCTCCATATACTCTCCTAGCAATTATTTTTCTTACCCTGCTGGTGGTGGATCAAACGCAACCTCTACAAAGTTTTTATAGAGCCAATGACAAATATATATGGGACCATCAAGAGTGATAAGACCTCTTGATGGTCTGAGGAGACCCCCTCTCCATCCTTTTCAAACTTCCTAATGCTCCAGGCACATGTTTGAGGGGATGTCAGACCACTGGCATTCTCATGCATATATGGTGGGCCTGTCCCTAGATCAAAAAGTTTTAAATAGCATTTACTAATTGCTTTACACAGCCTTGGGTAGAAAAATCCCAAAGGACCTTAAGGTCATTATTTAGGTTTTACATAAAATGTACTGGTGTGTAATTAATAAATTCTGGCAGTTATCTGTATGACTTGATGCATACATTTTGGATGCCATGGACCACATGAATGTGCTGTCTTATCCTCCATAGTGGTCTTAGTGGTCTAAAAATACAAAAAAAAAAGGGGTAGGGAACATATTGTTATCAATTTTCACAGACGGTGAATATACAGTTCAAGTATTGACTTGGAATTGCCATTTAAATGATCAAACTATATATAAAAAAAATTCAATGTTTGTATGGCTAGCAGTAGGGCACTGGTACATAGATCTTTAACATCCATAAGTTGCATTAATTCCAGAACTAATAGATTGATAGTTAATAGAAAATTAATAATATATAAACCATAAATGTTTAAGTATTCTTTATTTAGGACATGCACTTTGCCTGTTATTTTCAAAATATTTAATATCAAATTAAGTTTTTCTCTCTATACTTCAAAAATCTGCTAAGCTTCTTTAGTGATATCCCATTCTCTTACAATTATGACTTTTATGTGAAGTTCTTTGAGATATAAATCAAAGTCTAGGTGTTATATATATTGCTGCAAATAGCAATATGAAGCTGTTATCTATCCTTCATGCATTCATAGCAGCTGAGAAAAATAATCTTTGTTTCTGTGTAAGTTTTCCGTTAGTAACATAATTCTGGAAAATTTGAATTTCAAACAAATGCATTCTGATATTGAGCACCTTATTCCTGTGTCTAAGAAAAGAAGACAGTCAAGGTACAAGCAGAATGTTTTTTCTTTGTAAATATATTTAAATAATAATTGTAATCGCTTTGAATAATGAAAAAGCTACACTGATAACAATGGTATAGAGTAATCACATTTAAAACTTTACATATTCCTGTGACAATGCAGTATAAATAGGCATTAGATTTTAAAGGATGAGTACAGTTTACCTGAATTAATTTTTACCATTTCTGATTACGCACAGAGAAAAATGTATGTATATATTGTTGCATAAAAAGTATGTTTTAAGAAATGCAGATTTAGTATAATCAGAGAAAATAGAGCTGTGTTGCAAAAATCAAGCCAAATTACTTTGATTTAATAAAATATTGGGGGACAAGTTATATTGGATTGGAGGACCTTATTTAAAGATTTATTGTCACTTTGGCCATCTAGTTTAAAAAACAGTTTCTCTGCCATAGGCTTCCTAACCCCCATACTTTTCCAGCTCTCCATCACTGGTCATTTTTTCTCCTCCATGCCTAGTTTTTGTGGATGTGGAGTAAAAGCATGTGACCTCCCCATTGTATGAGTGCTTAGATCTAGTGTTCTAATGCTACTGCTCCCAAAGAATGCTGGCACCAGTCATTTCTGTGTTGAATGTGATGTCACCTAGTAACATTATTAATACTTCTTGCTTTTCATTTGAAAGTGTCCATCCATGGAAACTTTAATTTATTGGAAGAATGGACACCAAAAACACAGTAAAGCAGATATAGATAGACAAGTAGGTGGCATCAGCATACAGGTGACTGTGCTTCTTTGTCCTGTCTGTAGAGGATCTGGTTCCACCTTTGCCCACACATTGGGCCTGTTTTAATAAAGCTCTCCAAGACTGTGAAGCTGGGTGATCCAGCAAACCTGGAATGGATCTGGTCCAGAATTTAAAACATACGCTAGCAAATAGAAAATGACCTTGAAGAAATCTATTCCAGAATTCTGGATCAACCAGCTTCACTGATGAATGTGTATCTTCTCAAACCTTGGGGAGCTTCAATAAATCAGGGCCATTAAGTCCCACTAGCTTAGACAAGGATTGTGTTATAAACCAGGATCCCCCTCTCCAAATAATCCAAATAATACTGAAAAAAACTGTGTAATACCAACCAATATGTGCAATCACAGGCTGCAAGAACATGGGCTTGTATGTGACATGTTAGAATGTGCTGGCAGGGAGTCATATCAAACATGGTAGAAAATATGCATTTGTATACATTTGTAAAATAAAAAAGTAAAACTTAATTAAAGATTAATAGTATACAGTAATCAAACCAGCCTACTGACATTTATCCCCATCACATTGAAAGCCTCATGGCTACTGTTGGGGAAGCCTGGGCTAATACTTAAAATATGAATGTTACATAGTTACATAGTCAGTTGGGATGAAATAAGACATAAGTCCATCAAGTTAAACCACTACAAAAATAAACATATTCAAGAAAAAAACCCTATAGACACAGATGATCCAGAGAAAGGCAAAAAAATAAACCTTGGTTCAGTTTGCTCCGACAAGGGAAAAAAAATTCCCTCCTGATCCTGTGAGACAATCGGATGTTCCCTGGATCCACAGTCTGTTATCTTTACTTTAAACTTTAATACCCAGTTAAGCTCAGTGCTTCTAGAAAAGCATCCAGCTTTTTCTTAAAGCAAACTATAGTAGTTGCTGAAACTACTTCCTGAGGGAGCCAATTCTTCATTTTCACAGACCTTACAGAAAAGAATCTTTTCATTATCCTGAGAATAAATTTATTTTCTTCCAGACGCAAAGAGTGCCCCCTTGTCCTTTGTAACGATCCTAAAGTGAATAATCAGGAAGAGAATTCTGTAAATGGACCATTTATATATTTATACAGGGTGATCATATCCCCCTTAAATGTCTCTGCTCAAGGGAGAACAGATTCAGTTCAGCTAATCTCTCCTCATACCTGAGTTCCTCCTATCTTTTTATTAGTTTAGTTGCCCTTCTCTGCACTTTCTCCAATTCTACAAATATCCTTTTTGGTGAACTGGTGACCAAAACTAGCCTGCAATTCCAGATGAGGTCTGACCAATGCTTTGTACCGGGGCAGGAATATGTCTCCATCTCTGCAGTCCTATTCCTCTTTTATTATAACAAAATACTTTGCTAGCTTTAGAATTTTCAGCTTGGCATTGCATGCTGCAAGTCTATGATCTTTCAGAACCCCCTGGCGCTTTTCCATTTCTGACTCCCCCAAATGTATTCCCCTAGACAGTATGAAGCATACATTTTGTTAGCCCCCAAGTGCATATCTTTAAATTTATCAATATTAAATATCATTTGCCACTTAGCTGCCCAATCAAACAGTACATCCAGGTCTGCTTGTAGTTTATAGACATCCTATATGGACTTAATTCCATTACATAGTTTGGTGTCATCTGCAAACACAGAAATTGTACTTTTAATCCCAAACTCTATATCATTTATAAAGATGTTAAACAGTAAAGGTCCCAACACTGAACCCTGGGGTACACCACTAATATCCTTACACCATTCAGAGTATGAATCATTAATCACTACTCTCTGGATGCTCTCTTTAAGCCAGTTCTCTATCCATTTACAGATTGAATTTTCTAAACCTACAGACCCTAACTTGCATATTAACCGTCTGTGGGGTACAGTGTCAAATGCTTTAGCAAAGTCCAAGTACACTATATCAACTGCTACTCCACTGTCTGTTTAGGATAGGAACCAAACTGGCCTTACGCCAATTCATTGGTATTATGCCAGTGCTTAGGGAGTCTTTGAAAATTAGAAACAATGGCTTTGATATAACTAAGCTCAGCTCTTTGAGGAAACGTGGATGTAATCCATCAGGTCTTGGTGTTTTATCAACCTTGATTTTATCCAACTGTATCTCAATCATGTCAATTTTCAGCCATTGTGGCTTGGTTAAGGCAGTGACATTGCTATTAGCAATTTGAACTTCAGCTCTGCCATTTTCCTTTGTGTACACAGAGTTTACATAAGTGTTTAGTAACTCCACCTTTTTTCATCACCAGTTACCAACCAACCCAAGACATCCGCTACATGCCCAGATCTAATCTTTTTGCTATTATTATAGTTTAAAAAATGTTGGTGTTTGCCTTCCTTTCTTTTGCAATCTGTCTTTCATTTTGAAGGTTCGCACATTTTTTTTTCCTTTTTACATCTTTTGTTATATTCTTTATAATTTTCAAATGATAAAGGTGATCCCACAATTTTATATTTCTGAAATGCTCTATAATATAATCTTTGGGACTTTTTTAACATTAGCTGTGAGTCACATGGTTTTTAATTTTAGCCTCTTAAACGTATTACCCATTGAAATGTATTTTGCAATGTCTTTGCGTAGAACAGACTTTAAACATTTCCATTTCTGTTCTGTGTTCTTTGAGGAAAATTTTCCCTCCCAGTCCAAGTCATGGAGAGCCACCCTTAATAATGGAAAATTTGCTCATTTAAAATTGAATGATTTTATCTTTCTTGTTTTTGCTTCCTGTTTACAACTTACAATAAATGAACTCATAATATGGTCACTGCTACCCAAATGTTCTATTATATGCACATTTGTTATAAGCTCTGCATTGTTAGAAAAAACTATGTTCAGCATAAACTATAAATTCTAGTTGGGGCTTCTATAAACTGTAACAGAAAATTATATTTTTTATCTTTTAAATTAATATATTTCCACCCTTTTGCTGTACCTGTAGTGCCAATAATCCAGTCAATTTCCGGGTAGTTAAAATCACCCATTACTACAACTGTGCCAGCCCAATCATGTGAAGAATAAAGCCAGGATTCAGCAATACCAACTCATAATACTCTTCATTCATTAAGGCTTCCTTCCCTAATTTGTTTTCCAGACTTTTAGCATTGGTGCACAGGCCCTTTAAACCATTGCTGCATTTGTCAGCAGTGTTTGCCAAATCCTTTTGTTTCCAGTACAATTAGTACTGCAAAAACTAATGTTTTTGTGTAACATGGTAAATTTCTTATATTTATCCATACCCCGCCCCCCCAACTATCCCCAATCCAAACCACCTTATTTGACTGTGCAACTCCCTCTGTCCTAGTTTAAAAATCCCTCCACCATTCCCATAAATCTTTCCCCTAGCACAACAGACCCCCTTCCATTAGGTGCAAACTATCTCTGTCATTTAGGTTGTATCCCAATGAATAGTCAGCCCAGTAATTTAAAAACACAAACCCTTCCCTTTTACACTACGACTTAGGCCATACATTTGGGCACCCGCTGCCTTTCCTGTGTTGTACATGGCGCATGTTGGCATCATAATTGTTTGCACTTTCACATGCTTAAAGTGCTTTAGATTCCTAAACACTTCCCTTTTTTTGTGGGAGTTCAATTGTACCCAGAACAATGGAAATCCCATCAATGAGGTAAAATGCTTGTTTGAGGAGTAGCCACACTGCACTACATGTATGGAAAATAATAAATAGACCTATACATTTTAATGCTGCCTACTCTCTACAGCAAAAAATAGCAAGTCAGGAGTTGCATTCAGATCAGGTAAAAATAAGACTGTGCCCAAAACAACACCAGAACAACACCCACTAACCCAAAAATGGCGATAAGTCCTCAACTATTGCCTGCTTACCCACTCCGAACTAAGGAATAGTTACAAAATTAGGCAAGGGAAAAGAGTAATTGTTGGGGGAGTTTATTTTACACTTCTTGAGTAATACAGATAATAAAATAGTTATTGAGCAAATCTTGTTTGCTTATTTTTTTATGGAGTGAATATTTTTTCTGCTTTTAATATCAGGTATGTCTTATTTGGAAGTGGATTTTTTGAAATCTTGATTGAAAATAAGCAAAATGCACTTTATTAAAGGAAATGTGGACAATTGTCAGAGTTTCTCATCAAATCTTTGATAAATACATAACTTTTTATGTCTATTTGATGCAAAAAACCTCAATATCGTATATATATCTCTGTAGTTGTATAAGAAGGGGCTGGCCTATCCTGGCACCTAGATAGAATTCTACACTTCCACAATGCAATGTCCTACTTTTTGGGGTCCCCGAGGGAGCTATGGACAGGGACTTAAACTATTCACCTAATTTTACACTCTACTGCTAGTGTTAGGAAAAAGTGCAAGATAAAGAAACAAGATCACTTATACTTCACATGAAAATTAGAAAGACAAGCCACAGTATTTGGGTCAAAAACGTTAGTTTTAAGGTATAGCAGCTGATACAAACACAGAAAACTAATTTGATTTTTTCCTCCCTGAGGTTAAAACATTTTTCATCTGATCTCTAGGGTTATCTTAACTAGGACAAAATGTCTTTTTAATAAAGAACTTTTGTAACACTTCTAGACTGAATTCTTATCTGCCAGTGTTATAGTTTATTGCCTAGTGTTTTCTTTTGTTAAAGAGTTTAAAAGAAAATTAATGTGAGTATGTGCTGCTGATGAGACTGATATTCTGATAAGATAATAAATACAAACATGGTCACTAGACCACATTTCTGAGCAAAAAATTGGGACACAACTGCAAGTAAAAATGTTTGTAATTATTTAAAGTGGATGTAAACCTAACTATTTAAAAAAGATGCATTTATACAGGTTCTTTATTTCAGGGACATGCTATGGTTCTTCTGCAATAAAATAAACATATGTGCCAATTAGCATTCTATGATTCTGGCATAGCTGGTTGCTGGGCATGGATGCAATTCTGTACTTAGACATGGTAGTTATGTACTTCTGGCCTAATCAAATGAGTTGGCTGAAGGTCCTCATAAAATAAGATGGGTCAGAACCCTCTTTTTTTGGTTTAGTTTTGCTTTAAATTTTGGATCACCCAGCTTCACTGATGAAAGTGTATTGTCTTCAGCCTTGGAGAAGAAGAAGGGAAACGCGCAGCGGGGTGCCGCTTCCTCACTCTCCCCCTCCCCTCTGCATAGAGCAGAGCCGTACTGTATGTACAGCATCATTCATGCATCGTTGAGTGCTTAGTCGTTGGAAAAGATCGTGAAAGATCCTTTCCATCGACTATAGTTGCACGTGTGTATGCGGCTTTGAGACCAAAGACTATTAGTAACTAGCCTTACACACCATACCCCCACACTTTTCTTTGTTATGATAAATGCTGAACAGGAGTTCTGTTTCTTCCCACTGCATTCAAATCTAAAAAAAATGTTTTTGTCTTAACATGGACAACCAATTTGACCTTTGTCTTAACATGGATTTCCGTTACAGAATTACTGAGTATATTAAAACAAAAGATTTTATTTTGATACCAGAAATGTGGAATGTTCAAAGCCATACATTTTACATTCAGATTTTTTTTAGTAACAGAAATGTGTCATTTGGAGCTGTTTCACAAGAAATGCAGTAATGAGGCAAAATGACATGATATCTATCCTAGAAAAGAGTTAATCCAGATATGGTATTTTTGAAACTAACTATAAGCAGTACACAAATGTCTTTAAAAATTATACATTCATATACTTGAATGTGAAAAGCAAAAATAAAAAATATATCAAAAGCAGTCATGCTTAGAGTATAACATCTCCATGTTGTGAGATTTTTTTAAATTTGCTGGAACTAGGTCAAGGTCAAAGTAGATGGTCGTATTGCCTCGGTGAAATAATAAAGCCAGTGGTATTTCTCTAGCTGCAGAAGGACTGTATATGTATACATCCACAAAAATCAACTGTGTAAATTTTATGTGATGCTTTGTGCCATGAGAGCATTGTCTGTCCTTAAAAGTGTCCAGGAAACTCAAATCATGGGTCTTAGGAATAGCCCGTCTTATCACCAGTTCATTATATTGAACTCTCTGTCTTGGTCCTTGAAAATTAGCCTAGGATATAAAGATGACTGGTGAACTTTGCATTTGTAAAACTAACCAAACCAGCTGTCAGAAATAGATTATTAATAACCAAGGTGTATTTAATATTTCAAGTGGTTTGGATCCTCTAGTACAGCGGTCTCCAACCAGTGGTTTGTGAAAAAATTTTGGTGGTCCATAGCTCTAGCCGGTGCGCCCCCGAGAGGTGTCAGGAGAAGGATCCCACTAGGAGGGTGCATCGACCAGAGCCGTGGACCACGTCCCCTGTACAAATCCCAGGCTCAGGGAAGTGGGTGGGTTGTGTCCCTGGATGGGGTTGTGTCTCTGCAGAGTGGGCGGGTTCTGCCATGATGACATCATTATTGGGGAGGTTTCTTTTCCTTTAAGTGGCCCCCCATGGCTCCCTGTGCATGCGCTGTAATTTTAGTGGTCCGCAAGACTGAAAAGGTTGGCGACCACTGCTCTAGTACAGTGTTTCTCAAACTTTTTGACATGGGAGGAACCTTTGATATACATTTCAGGTCTTAGGCCACTGCTATAATTACTATATCCACGGCTCACAGTATATTAGTGTGGTGGTCAGCAGGAACAATGCCACTTATATGTCTGGCCAGTGGGAAGGCTGTCACCCTTACAGATAGCCAAAAGATCATTGGTATCTGTGAAACTAACCTGAGATTCTCAAACTGCTCATTGCTCAAGGACCTCCTAGCAACCTTTGGAATAATCCTAGGGTTCACCGGAACCCTGGTTGAGAAACCCTGCTCTGCATGTATATTTCTAATTTTTTTTAGAATTTTGGGAATTTATCTTTGTGTAGACTTTCATGGCATAATTAAATAATACATTGCAAGTCTGAACAGGTGCAGAAGTGACTGTAACTTAAAAGTAACTCAATGTTGTACACAAGTGTAGGAGGAATATTTATGCTTGCTTACATTTAACATCTAGATTTACAAAAGTTTTTCTAAATGCAAGAAAAATATTAAAATATAGACAAGATACATACCGTATTTTTCGGACCATAAGACGCACCGGACCATAAGACGCACCAGTTTTTAGAGAAGGGAAATGAAGAAAAAAAAGATTCTGAAACAAATAGTGTCCAAAAATATTTTATGTGCATTAAAAACCAACATCACAGTCATAAACACATGAAATCAACCCTGTAAAGTAAACAGCAGCATTTAGAACCATTATTAACAGGGGATTAATCTTTCAGAATCTTTTTTTTCTAGATTTTCCTCCTTTAAAATTGGGTGCGTCTTATATTCCGGAGCGTCTTATAGGACGAAAAATATGGTATCTTCCAGTATATCAGAAATATTATTTTAGTGTAATAGATAACAAAAGTTCACAAAGAAACTATTCACCTAAATTCTGTTGTAATGTAATATTCTAATGTAATAAACCTGTTTAAAATGCAAATTTGAATAAAGCATTTTTATTAACATGTATTTATAGATACACTTTATTCCAAAAGTATAGTAGTACATTTAAGATCAATAGAACCACATATGTGATAGAAAAGATACTTAATCTCACAATTAGCAACCAACAACAAACAGCTGACTTAAAAAAAAAAATGAAAATTTGTGGACAATGGTTGTATGTAATAAATATTAAAACTAGTAATTAAATCCTGCTTGCTAAATATATATATATATATGTGCTTATAAATTGTGTTTTTGGAGAAAATGTAATTTTCACCTTATATAAATGCCTTGCTGATATATAAATATTAAACCATTTATTAACACAATAAGTGACCCTAACATAAGTTTACTAGAAACCTGGGCAATTTAAATTGAGTATAAGATGAAAAAATACACACACATACAATATTTAATGAAACCATGGGTCACAGTGAACAGACCAAAACAGCTAATTTTTTATGGAAATCTCCACCTTGGCCTAGGTGGAGGTAATGTTTACCTTTGATAGGTAATATATAGCTATCAAATATAGGTATCAGTATTCTCTATTCTTCTCCATTCACCTTTCTTTACTATTACACTAGAAAACAAACACTGATTTAACTTGTGAATACACAAGCATAGTTTTTAATCAGAATCTTAAGTCTTGTAGGTCGATATTCGTTCTTTCAATCAATACCAGAAAGGACAATTTTACAATATATTGAATGCTAGTATTCAGTATTTTTTACCCATTGCATGATTTTCTGAGTTGCTGGTGAGATATCTTGGTTTTCATCATGATGAATATGATTGATAAGAACAATTGCAGTTATTTAGTGTCCATGTCTTTATCTATTCAATAGGAATTGATCATCAGCAGTTAAGATTGCTTTCTGTTTTCTCAGATTACTTTAGATTTGGCCGAATCTTATGTTACACTGCTGCCTTTTCTTCTTTGTGCTCCACAAATGTAGGCGATTTTCCAATATTTTGAACTTCTCTGAACTTTCTTATGGTTGTCATATATTATGTTATCCACTAGATGGAGAAATAATATTTTAAAGTCAGCAAAAGGATTATCTAGCAGTTGATGTTATGGTTATGTCTTGGTGTTTAATACGGTTGTAGCACTCACAACACAATTATTAATGCAGAGAAACAGCACTGGTTATTTATTAGGGAAATCAAAATATGTCTTGTCTTATCCATTTACCAAGCAAACTGATCCTCTATCTAAAAGCCAGCTAGAAAGTGGTCCAATAAGAGATTACATAATAAATACGACATTGTAATGCTCAGCCCTTTGTGTACAGCTTCATCATGATGCTAATTGAATTATTTGCTATCCTCTGGTCAACAAGGATGAGGGGACTTGCATTTGCCTAGCAAGTGGAAAGTAAATGGAGTGATTCCTATAAAAGACTAAGCTTTGAATGATTTGCCTATATGTAATTGTAGGCCCTTTAAGTGAAATTACACCTAAAAAATGCAAGCGAAATCCCTTGCTGTCAGGTTTGAATAAACTTTGCCTGTCCCTTCTGCAATAAAGAACCTGCCTGCTCACAATTTAATATTTGTTTACTTTAGTTCCACATTAATTTTTAAGATATTAAAATGATAAAGAGATACAAAAAGAAAATTCACCAATACCAGAATTTCTCTGGTGTATATCACATTTATTATAATGAGTGGCTTGTATATACTTTTGAAGCAAAAGTGAAAATAAATATTCAGTTGTCTGGCAATATAACACTGGAAACTCAGTGTGGATGTTTTATGTTGTTACAGGTAATATAGAAATTTTTATTCATAAAAACCCGGTGTGATCAAAATTTTGAAAAATTGGAATAGCAAAAATGTTTATATATAAATATATATATATATATATATATATATATATATATATATATTGTATAAATGTGTTCCTTTTTTGTACATTTGTACGTCTTTTGTGCAAATCATTTTCACTTTAATAATATCTACCGCCTGGCTAAAATTATGCCATTTGGCATAATCTGCCACCAACCTCTCTATCCCATACTTTACATTTTCCCCTTACAACTCAAATATGCATTGCTTAGTTAAATCTGCTGTCCAAGTCTTTTGTCAGTGTAATTTTTAGGCATGGGGGATTTACAATCCAGCTCTGTGAATGTGCTTACATCACCTACAGCTTCCATGCACCGCCATCATTAATGCTAAATTCTAGATGCTTGTTTGTGCCATTGATCAGGTATTGGAAGCTATTATTATTATGATTGTTATTATTATTATTATTTGCCTGGAGATCTGATTTAAGTTGTTAGCCATTACTGCAAAGTTTTTTTGATAAGTTATAAGTTTATACTCTCATTTTATATTGTATATATTTTCTTCCTATTTTATGTATAAAAGCCTCTTTTATAAAGCCCTACCTGGTTTTGTCTCAGCAGAGGTGTGGTAAAAAATGAATGAAGCACTGACTCTTTCAATCTTTTAGGAAATATCAGTTTGAGCTATTTAGCTATACAAAAAGGCAAATAGGCTTTTCCAGCTACCCAAGAAATAAAAAAACTAAAACAAAGACAAACTGGCTGAAAATAAAAATACAAAAATTGTGTCTAAAATATTAATTAAGTATTATTTTTAGTCCGAATAGTCCTGACTATAGTACATAAACAAGCAGAATATACTAAAGCAAACCACTGTATGTTCCCTTTAACTGCACATCCTCACTAATCTAGTCTGTGTTTGAGACTTGTGTCTATTGTACAACAGCTTCACAATATCTCATAGAGATTTTGCTTTATTCTGTGCACATCAGGACCAGTTACAAGGCTACAGATAATATGAGTAACGTGTCCCTATTGTCTGTTTTAGCCTGTTTTTTTCTTTTTTAAAGCTTTAAAGTTAAGCACATTGTTATGAAACAAGTCACTAGGTGGACAGAATGTACATTTATCACCAGACTAAAAGGTACATCATACCCAACTGTCTGGTAAGAATTATAATAATAGTATAAAATGCAAACTCACTGAAAATTTATCATGCGTTTAAAATGAGATTTTATTTGTTCAAAGGGACAAACCCTGCAAATTTAGTATTTTAGTTATTAGTAGATTTTACAGTACCTTTACAGTACCCATATTTTTCCTAAAAAGGAGATCCACATCATACAGAACAGAAAAGAAAAACTGTTAGATGACTACAAAACTAACAGAGACTGCAATTTGTGCCAAAAGGGTTTAGACTTTGGTACCCATTGACTTGGTACCTACATGTAAATACATATTGTATGTTTAATTTTTTTTTCAGGCCAAAAATTCCAAAAATAAATGCAGTGCATATGTTGTATTTCCCAAAACGTATGTAATTCTTTTTCAGAAAATCTTTTATTGTATGTGCTAGAAGTGCTTGTCCAAATATGTATATATAAAAGACTAAAATGATTCAATTATGAAAAAATATATTTTTTGGCTATCTTGTCCTACCAATTAGCCTTGAAGAATGGTCATGAATAGAAAGATTTGGGCCGAGGCAGGTATACTTTTAAAGCAATAGTAGGGATTTTCCTATAACTTGAGCTACAAGTATCTCTTGATTAGGTTAATAAATTATCATATATTTCTATAAATCATATCATCATGTTTTAAATAAAATGTTTAATAATTAGATTTTTTAAATAAAACAAAGTGCACATTTGCAAATATACAATATTTACATATAAGTGTAGGAACAAAGTAGAAAGGAATCATTTAAACATTAACAAAATGTAGATGCAATAAAGAACACAACGCAATTATTCATAAAGCAGAAAAGGCTTCACACGTTTAAAGAATGTTAGCTACATGTGTACCAACAGTAGGAATATGACTGACAATATTACATTTTAACATGGAGATATACTTAACATGATGACTAAAAGTCAACATTACTACATATACACTCTGTGATTATGTAGTAATTGTAAATTTGATGTAGTAAAAGTCAGCTGGCATTCGGCTAATATGTCAGATGACAAGGAATTGGAAGGGGTAAATGTAAGAGGATAAGAGAAATGAGAAGAAAAGACAATTTGTAAGGGGTTGCTCAGATAATGGTGGGAGACTAATGTGGTAATGCTGTGTACAGAAGACATTTTAAAGCAGCCAAACCTTACCATATTGGGCGATGGATGATGAGGGGGTGTGATGGTTCCATTAGGGGGCAAAAAGGCACTGTTTAGCTGTGAGAACATACGTTTCTGTAAGGGTGGAGATAGACTGGAGGCTGGAATGCCAAGGAAATGAATGACTAAATCCAAAGGAAATTCATAGCCAAAAAAAGATGAAAGGAGGTTATTTAGGTTATGCCAAAATGGTGCCAGAATTTAGCATGGCCAAAAAATTTCCCTCAGTTAAGGACATCCGGCATACTGATGACTTGTACATATGAACGGGGCTTCCCTGCACTCTTGTGTGCAGGACAGAGGCTTGATGGGGGCAGGGGGTGGTTCGCATGACTTGCAGAAGAAGTCTTTTGCTGTTCTGTAACTCTTTAATGACCCAAGCAAACTCTGCAGTTGTTTCCTTTTCCATATCAAAGCACAGCTTGCTCCAGACGTTAAAGAATGTCTAGGCTCCATAAAGCTTTTTTTGCTTTGTCTGTGATTAACTCACAGTGAGGATTTTATACAGTAACTGGCCCCATGCTGCCTAATAATGTTTTGACAAACATCTGTTCTGATTGCATTTATTAAAATAATGTACCTGTTCCAAATTACATACAAATTAGACTTAGGAAAAATCTAGTATAGAATAAGGTACTGACAGAAGTTTTCCAGCCCTCACCAAAATTATTTGACCATACCTACAATGGCAATTTCTTCACTTTTATCTCATTTCCATTTTTGCATGTAGACAGTCTGATTTGTCCAAAAATTGTGATATAAGTGATTATTTTGTAGTTTGTTTAAATCAGTCCTTTACCTGAGGAGCTAAGGTTACACAGTCTCGGAAATAGGGTTAGAGAGGGAATTACCAAAGTGCTGAATAGTAACTGTGCAAGGTGTTGGAACTTAAGGTAACTGCAGAAGAAGGATAAAGGTATTCTGTACCTGCTCTGGGGTTCAGAAAAGGAAAAAAAAACTTCCTTTCTGTGGGTAATATGTAGTGTTTTATTTGAAAGGGACTGTTTTAGCACCATGGTAGAGTAGTACCTATAGTTGGACTACAGTTTCAACTGTCTTAGTTTAGGACACGTTAATATTGGGAATTAAAATACAGTTTACTCAAATGCTGTTGCTTAATACCTATGCAGAAAATAGATTACCAGGTGTGCTGCAGAATCTAGACTAGTACATTTAAACATGTTTCTTTGCAGAGGCAGCAAACATTTGTGGCTATAACAAATGGAAATCTGCATGAAGTGAATAAATCCTGATTAACATTGTACCTGCTCAGCCATATGTCAGCTGTGATTCCTCAGGCCGATGTTGAATAAACAGAGCTGGCTGAGACTGGTTAAAATCCTGGTACCTTATTTGCTTTTTTAAATGTAATACACAGTGAGGATATTGAATCTATGTAGATGGATAAATGTAACAACATATGGCAGAATTCCCCTAAGGGAGTGAGATATATACCGTGATAATGCTGTGCTATAAATAGCTTACATTTGAAGTAAAAATCATTGCAGTGTATATATATTTTTTTGAGAGTTAGTTCCTATATAAAAATACAAGTAATCTGATGCTGATAATGATAATAATATTATTAAAACTTTGCTGAATTATATAAAACCCAAACTAAGCATCAGACCCCCATAGAGTCTATTGGAAAGGAATCTTGCTAATAAAATTACATGCTTGGGAAATTCTTTAACGCTCCATGTTCTGATTTTTTTTATGTATGAGGTTCTGTATCTGATTTTTTTTTTTTTGTATGAGGTTCTCCTTAAATTCACCATCCACACTACCAGACACATGACAATACCCATCTCACTCCCAATGAACTCTCTTCTGCAAAATCATGGAGTGTTATCTATAACGCTCAAAAACGTGCTACAAGGAAACGTCCTGGTGTAGATTAGCCTATTGGAATGCATGGGGATTTCAAACATGGGCTCAAAAGCCTAAGGGTAAACGCTGGGGAAACTGTGTAGACTAAGCCTTAGGGGCCCAGGGGAAGATTGCATTTGGCTGGCCCTCACATGCCTCTCCTAGCCACACTTAAAATGTGTCAAACCTTGAAGTATCTATGGTGTTGGCAAAAAATGAGTCTTGCTTTAGAATAGCTTGTAGTGTGCCACTCTTTGCAAAGTTTTAGGCAAAATAGGCTTGGGGGTACACTAAAGATTATGAAAAATATGAAAAATAGGCATTGGTGTCAGTGCCAGCAATTATAACCTCATAGCATATGTCAAGGCCAGCAATCAAAATGTCCGGCAATACCCTCTACATGTGTCAACACTAGCAATAATGATCCCAAGAGTTTTTCAAAGCAAGCAAAGTAAACACCTAATAAACCCCCCTAGCAAGTGTCAGGGCCATCAATGGTAACCCCTAGCAAGTTATAGGACAAACAATATTCAGAAATGTACAAATGTCTTTGATTTTTTTTTGGGGAGCGGGGGGGCATGCCACCATTTTCCCTAGACACTTGGCCAGCAAGGCAACACATTGCTGGAGGAAAGGGGTCTTTCCCACTACAAAGGTTGTCTGGCATCTGCTCTGTGAGGATTTCATGTCCCAGGTATAAAGTGTGCAATACATTTACTCACTGGCTGCCAGTTGAGTAGAGACAAACGGGCAGGGAACTTTTAGAGTAGGCATTATTGGTGCCACTACCAGATAGGATACCCACTACTGTAAGCTCACTTTTCTTTATTGTAGTTGTTCAATGCAGCTTGATCTTGATTTTGATCTCACAATGTTAGACCAGTAGCATTTAGAATCGTGATAGGCTTCTATTGCTTACCTATCTTCTTCAGTTTGAGTCTTGGCTTTGGAGATATTTAAGAATATATATATTATATATAATTTGCTTTTATGTTATTTATATAAACACCAAGAAGTTCATTTATAGAGCAGTGTATCTGACATTCACTGAAATATTCCCTGATGGAGAATCAATTACTGCCTTTGAAACACATTTTTCACCAGGGAATGTTTCACTGAATGTCTGATTTCCTATCTGATGTGTTACTGTTTCATTACACAGCTTTTTTATATTAATATATTTTTATACACATAATACATGTACAGAAATGTACAGGGGTACAAGACAAATGTATTATCAAGTGAAAACATGATTGTGATTAATTAAAACGTAATTATGTTGTAACCAATTACACTTTCAGCAGTTAATTCTTAGAATATGCTCAAAGGGCAATAGGTGACAATTTTGGCTGTGGGTAAACTTGCAGAAACATGTTCTCAAGGACTCAAGTTTGTTTCCATCTATTTTATGTTACTTTGCTGAAAAAAACCAAGAGAAATGAAGCAAAGAAATCTTTGCTTAGAAAATAATTTTCTTCTGTGTAGCACAGGGGTGCCCACACATTTTTGGCTTGCGAGCTACTTTTAAAATGACCAAGTCAAAATGATTTACCAACAATAAAAACTTGGACTTAATGACTTCTGTGCAATAAGGCACTGTGTAGCTGTGAGAACATAAGTTTCTGTAAGGGTGGGGATAGACTGGAGGCTGGAATGCCAAGGAAGTGAGTGACTAAATTCAAAGGAAATTCATAGCCAAAGAAAGCTAAAAGGATTTACTAACAATAAAAACTTAGACTTAATAACTCCTGTGCATGGTGGAGTTTATTTTGAAAGGCAGGACTCGGCCATCTACTTGCGTTACCTTTACGATCTACCGGTAGATCCCGATCCACCTGTTGGGAACCCCTGGTGTTGCAGATAGCTCACTAATATTAAAATGTTTTTAGTCCTTGACCAAATTCAGTCCAGGTTTCCTTGATCAACCAGGTCCTCCCATGATAGCCTTGGAGAACTTTGGATAAATCAGACTAATTGTGTTAATGCTAATGTTAATCATCTTTAAAATATTTTTCAATGCATTTGATTTCATTAGGAAAAATCTCTGATACTGTCAGCAAAAGAGTCTAGCAAAAGCCAACCTATGAATTTCGTATAACATAATGTGAGCCGGTATTAACTCAAACTTTGTTACCTTCTATATTTACATGAATTTTACTACTGTTCTAGTATGCCATATCATTGTTACAGTGAGTTATAAAATGCTTGTAAAACCAGTAATGTGCACAGAATGACTAGAAACGTTGGTACTGATTATCCACTCATAATTAAGGATTTAAAAGAGCAAAAAATAGAAAACATTGGCACAACTGTGGATTCTGGAAAGAATCCCTCCTCCTATAGACACTTGCAAACAATATCTAGAGAGCCCGTAGGTGGATTTGCTAGGGCTTTTGTTGTTATTTTTAGGGTGCCCAGGATAAAGTCTATGGGCCAGCTGTCATTTTTGGAACCTTTTTCTACAAAACATGACTTTTTAAATATAAAACTAGGAGAACTGAAAGAAAGGTAAGAAGGAAAATATTACATTTTCTCTAATTTTTTTCAAGGGCACCTATAAAAATGGTACAAAATGAATACATGATTTCATGAAATATTCATTTATTAAACTTATTTTTAACAGTGAGATTTTAAAGAGCGGATTGTACCATGTAGATTTTTACTGTATCCCATCACTCTCTATCTTGACACCTGCCATAGTGTCCAACACAGAGGGAAAGGAAGGCATGGCAGGGTTGGGGATAGATAGATATTCTTCAATATGTACAGGTAATAAAGCAGCTTTTTAACTACCTAGATCATTCTGTTAAATAACCTAAAGTCAGCTATAGGAAGAGTAAATTAACTCATGGCACCTAGTGCAACTCTGGGTTGCTTTCATGCTGTTACTGCTGTCACTACTGAACCGTGTTTTAAATTGGCGTTCGGTAGAAAGTGATTAGGTATATTTTATGCCCAGTAACATGTAGAAGAGCAAAATACTTAGGTATTCAGTCCTTATTGGTTTAGTCTTGGAAGAATATCCTTTGAGGCTTCCTTAAATGCTGTTATCATTCTAAACTGTGCATTGCGCTCCCAGAAAATCCATCTTACTTAAATGGCATATACTTAAGCTTTTTATTTATAGATGTCCCTGATATTTTTCTTGTTAGCAGTGTAAGTGTATCTTTAGGACAAGCTTTTAAATAAATGTTATTTTTAAATATATATATAGAAAGGAAATAACATGTCTCCCATGGAGGACACTTTCCTAATATTGATTTGTAAAAAGCTGTGACAGCTGCTCCGAGTCAATAAACAAGTGCTGCGTGCATTGTACAGCTAGCTTTACATGTTTCTAGGTCTTGTTTTCTGTTGCAAAAAAGCAATGATAACACAGCTCAACAAAAAAAAATGTTCACTTGCCAAGGATTTTTCAATATATTTAGTGTATTTCAGGTCTGTGAATCCAGAAATGACATCAGTTTCATTCAATTGGCTCCAGGTCTTGTGACACAGGAATCGGAATAGACGATTTTACCCACAACAAATGTTAACACAGCATTATTATCAATCTTTATTTACACAATGTTTTGCATTTTATATATTAAATGTAGAATTATTTTCATGAAACTTTAATTTGCCTTCTTTTTTTCATACATTTTTTTCTTACCGAAATTTGAGTTATTCAAGAAGAAGTTGTTTAAATGTCCCTAATGTATTTTGCTACAATTGTAGTGAATAATCTCTCCAAAACAGAGAAGAAACATTACAGAATTTGTGAAACAAGCATCTTGTATATTTTGGTATTAAACTGGGGTACCAAGATAAGTATTGGGCTCCCCATATGGTATGCAAAACTTGTGTTGAGTGTCTATATAAGTGGAAAAATAGAAACTAAAAAGATTGAAATTTGGTGTACCTAAATACCAAGGTGTACCAAAAATAAAAACAAGTGGGAGTACCCTGATTTGGAATCAGCAAGATGACCTGTGCCGCATTATGCTGATCTTCCCATACCAGTGTTCAGTACACTCCCTGATATTCCTGTATCCGACATGGAGGATATACAGGGTTTGGAGTGTAATCCAGGAGATAGCAGTCGAAGTGAATATGAAGGAAGTGTTTCATAAAACCAGCAGTTCTCCCTAGAAGAGCTCAATGATTTATTACGTGACCTAAGTCTGTCAAAACAAGCATCTGAACTTTTAGCATCCAGGCTAAAAGAAATAAACTTTCTGGGACCGGAAGTTAAAATAATGGTTTATAGGACAAGAGAGGTGACACTCCTACCATATTTCAGTGAAGATGGAGACTTTGTGTACTGTTGTATTATCCCTGGACTACTAGCCTATATGGGACTACCAGAATACCGAGCAGAAGACTGGCGGCTATTCATAGACAGTTCCACTCAAAGTTTGAAATCTGTTTTACTGCATATTGGCAACTGCTATGCATCAATTCCAATTGGTCACTCAACAAAACCTAAAGAAGAATACGAAAATATCCAAATGGTCTTACAAAAGCTTTGCTATCATGAACACTATTGGTTATATGTGTTGATTTAAAAATGGTGAACTTCCTACTTGGACAGCAAAGTGGATACACAAAGTACCCATGTTTCATCTGCTTGTGGGATAGTAGAGCAAAGCAGGATTACTAGAAAAAAGTGACATGGGCTCCAAGGGAAAACATGGAAAAAGGTGAAGCGAACATCATTACCGAGTCATTGGCTGAGAAAGAAAAAATCATTCTCCCTCCACTACACATAAAGTTGGGATTAAAGAAGCAATTTGTTAGAGCTCTGAACAAGGATGGTGATTGCTTCAAATACATTTGTAGATTCTTCCCTGGATTGAGTACTGAAGAACTAAAAGCAGGAATCTTTGATGGATCCCAGATTCGGAAACAAGTTACATGACTGATACTGAAGCTTCTGCCTGGCACAGCTATGTCATGGTTGTCAAAAACTTCTTGGGTAACCATAAAGCACAAAATTATAAAGAACTGGTACAAAACCTTCTTTTAAACTTTGAAAATGTGGATGCTACTATGAGCATAAAGGTACACTCCATAGCCATTTGCAAACATTTCCAGAAAACCTTCAGTTAGGAACAAGGGGAGAGGTTCCATCAAGATATAAAGGTGATGGAAGAAAGGTATCAGGGCAGATGGGATAGACACATGATGGCAGTCTACTGCTGGAGCCTTCAGCGTGATTGTCCTGATCATCAGCATAAAAGGAAATCATACAGAGTTTTTCAATGACTTCTCTGTTATTAGTTCTGTAAATATACTAAATATAGAATATATTGACATTAAGTATTTCAAAAATGTAATTTTGTATACGTAGGCATATATAGGTTAATTTTGCTTAATTTTCATGTTTTATTAGTTTTCCATGAGAATATCATTATTTCAAACACTAGAGCCAATCTAGCAAAACCAATACCATATTTGTAATCTGTGCATCAAACATAATTTAAAATAACTTTAATCTGTTTGGAAAGAAAATGTTTGTTGACCAGTGTAATGTATGTGCAGAGAGTATTTGTGTTTCTGTAACATTTTGAAAGGACTATCAAACTACATTTAATATGAAAAATCTTATATTTTACTGAAACCAAAAGTCTGGTCCTAGAGAAAGAATTTGTAAAAAACAATATTCACCTGAATAGCCCATTAAAAAAATGAAATCTATAACTTTTGTATTACTTATGGTGGGTAATCAAAGTAGCAGGGTTGCCAACCATTATTGAAATGATACATGGAAAACTTACAGAATGAGAACATATTTTCTGACAACTGACAAGCTTGTAATTAAACAGTATGTGAAAGTTAAAAATACCACCAACTGCCTTTGTGTATAGATTCAAACTCTATGGGTGAGACTGTTCAATTATATACACTATACTCATATGCTACAGTTCTGGTACTCCCAAAATACTCCCTAATTATTGTGCCACGTGCATCAAGCTTTCAGACATGCAGATGCCTGAAAAAAAAAGAATTATTTTTGTAATGAAACTTGCGTTAGTTCCTATTGCCTACCTTAAAGAGGAACTAAACTAAAAAAATAAATAAAAAAACACGAGCAGGCAGATTCTTTATTGCAGAGGAGCCAGGCAATGTCTGCAATAAATTAAACTTACCTGCCTGTTCACAATTTTTTTTTAACTGAACTCACTTCTTTTCTCACCTTTTTTTGTTATCACCATCCAGGCCTCTTCTAGGTTCAAGATCTTTGGCCATGTTGATCGGCCAGGTCTGAATGACCTAACTCCTGCACATCAGAGTTCATTTATTCCGGTTTGCCAGGATTGTACACTGTGCATGCATATCCATGCACAATGTAAAGTAGATTTTGGAGTTTATTTGCAAAAGAGACATAGAGCTGTCCCTTTTTAAACCATGAACCCGCCTGCTTGCATTTTCTTTTTTAGTTTTTAAATTTAGTTTTACGTTAATAATTTATTACAACAGTTGGAGTCTACATAACAACCAGAAAATTTTAGACAACAAAAAACTACGTCAGGACTAAGTGATATACAACATAGCAGTCAGAGGTGTGCAATGGTTTACCTTAGAATGCTGGCTAGTGGGTAAAAAAATCACTCTGTTAAGAGATCAAAAAGTTGATTGTCTGCCTGCTTAGCAGCTTGCAGCATCCTTTAGCTGTGCAGCCTGAGATATACCGTCTCAGCATCACCAGCACGCACTCTTAGGTTGTGCTTAGCGGAAGGGGATTTTAGGAGCAGATTAGTCCCTGGCTTCATCATCTGCTGCCATTGGCTGCTAGGACTTTATAGCTATTCTGCTCATAGGTGCCTGTTGTAGCATTAGGCTTAGCTAACCTGCTGCCATGTTTATTAGTTTGGTTTATTATTGCTGACTCTCCCAGTTTTCTGGCCCTGTGACCGTATGCTGCCTAGACTAACCTTTGCCTGTGACCCAGACTCTGCTCTGTCTCTACCCTTGTATACCTTGTTTGGCAGACCGATACCTGTGTATGATCTCTGGCCTGGTTTTAAGAACTTGCCTTTGGTGATTGCTCCTGTACTTCATCATCTGTGTTCTCCTGATCCTCTGTCAGTTCTTCCCCAGACAGCATCCTTTGCTGTCTTGGGGACAACCGCGTGCTGGGACGGTGAAACTAGCCACCCGAGGCTAAAAGGGGGCTTACTATAAGTGAAAAGTGCAGAGTAAGATCAGGGAACTGGTATCTGGTGAGCACTGGCATTGGACCAGGGCCTTACACACTTTCTTTAATGTCAGTGGCATGTAGAAAATGCCACCTACTTGCATTTCTCCTATATTAGGATAGTGGAAAACAAATTTAAACAGCAGAGTCCATTCTGAAAACAAATAGTGGAACTATCTGGTGTTTCTAAATATACCAAAAAGTACATAAGATAGAGGTACCAATTTAAACATTGTCATCCTTTTTCTGCTCTTAAAAAAAAGTGTTTTAAATTTGTCTTGGCCCTTTTTCAAAATTTGCCAAACCTATCGTCAGTACAAACCTGACAGTCGGTACTTATCCCCAAGGGGGATAGACAACAAAAATGAGAGGAAGGTTCTAAACTTTTCCTGCTTTAACTTTAAAGTAAGTTGAACTTTAAGCTTTGGCTCAACATAGCTTACATTCATAAAAAATCAGTCTTAGGGAGAAGAAGAGTGGAACAGACAGAAAAACAATAAATATATTATACAAAACCAAACATTTCTGTGTCAGCTGGTAACTGGCCTTGCAGGAACATTCTTTATGCTGGATGCTTAGCAATCTAAAACACATTGAGCGCAAAGAATATTGAAACTGAATTGTTTTACCGTGAATGTAGTTCTTGCTGAATGTCATCAAACTATATTTTACAGGGTTGCCTACACACTGTAATCAATGTCTTTTGATTACTTTTTCTACTTCCTCCTCAATTAGAACCAAGTGGCTCTGCTGAATGGATCTTTGTTAGAAAGTGACATTAGGGAAGATGCAATTTCATCAGCAATATCTAAGTCTGATGCGTATTATGCTTGTGTAGGTGTCTGACCTGAGCATGCAGCTAGTAATAAGTCTGCAAATCCATTAGCATTTTTGCCCCTGTTGGTGACTTACAAGGCGGTGAAGACAGAATTTGGATGTCAATTTCAAAGAAACACATTTAAACACAAATCTGCAGTAACAGCTTCTAAATTTCTATTTGCACATTATTATACACTATTTGCGCATCCCTTTGAAATATTCATACCAGTGGTGTAAAAAGAAGTAATCCTGTTTACGCCTGTATCTAACAAATAATTTATTGCATTGTACTGTTCTAAAAGCAGATCTGAAATGATAAAAGAGTTTGGTGGAAAAAATAAAAATGATCTTTGGCTTTAGTAAAAAAAAGAAAGAAAAACGCATTTTCATTTTGATGTTTTTAATAAACAGATTGTCAAATGGATGCTTACAAGATTAGATTGTCCTTTTAACAAATATTATCAAATAGGAGGAATTTAGTGAGAAATATCTGGCAGAGCAGAGGTTAACCTCAAAAGTAATCTGAAAAGGTGATGTAAAGGGGGTTTAGCATACCTCAAACAGAGCAGTTTGGCATTTGAAACACTCTCTCCCACTCATATCCTATGTGAGCACAAATTATCAGCTAATGCATTTTATAAGCAATGCTTTCCAGCTTACTTTCTTTCTGTTTTCTTCAAAACATTGACTGCTCTCTACAGAGCAATATCTATAAAAGAGAGAGAAAAAAACACAACACATTTTTATTCTTAAAGGGAATCAGTAACAAGAAGAAAAAATATATGCAATGGGCTGAACCAAGTAGTGTCAGGAATACAAACCTATACTTTCCTATGGTATGCAGGACTTCAGTACTAATGTGCATAGTTATCATTTCATACTTGTGTATGTTTGTGTTGTCTTACAACAGCCTGTGTCAAGTTTGCTATATACGATTGCCACCCTGAGCCATTTTTATGTTTAATTTCTGTTTTTAGCATAATCTTTAGTTATCTTATGGCAGTTATTTCCACAGCACAATTCCAGTGCCCCTTTCTTTCCATGGCTTACCATATTTCACATATTCAGACATCCTGACCTGTGATAAAATGCTCTGTAAAGCACAGTAAAAGGGTTTGTTTGCTGACCCCCCCTGTCCATTGCACCTACGTTTTAATGTTGCTTGAACATACCTTCATTGGGTCTAAGCAGCATTTGACCTAACGGGTTTGTCTAAACCTGCACTGAAGTTTACCTAACCAAATGCTTTGCTAAAAGTCATTAAATTTACACAGCGGATAGTCGCTGACCAAAGTGTACATTCATTACCTGTCACTTCTATTGTTTTTTACAATATATGGGCTTTAAGCTTGTTGTCATAAAAATGACAGGGAGCATTTGATGGGCTGGTGGTAATTTGGGACCTACCTTGACTTTCATAGCCAGTGAGTATGGTGTTGAGAATTCTCCATGGCTG
This sequence comes from Pyxicephalus adspersus, assembly GCF_032062135.1. Taxonomy (NCBI): domain Eukaryota; kingdom Metazoa; phylum Chordata; class Amphibia; order Anura; family Pyxicephalidae; genus Pyxicephalus; species Pyxicephalus adspersus. The sequence continues at coordinate 110,288,293 of NC_092861.1, forward strand.
TTGGTGCCTATGTAATAGTAGTGGTGGTGAATGACTGCACACAGTGGCTGCCCAATGAGTAATAGGTAGATGATGTTGGTGAAAACTGCTTCAGCATACAAAGACAGTGTATATAACCATACACTTTCAACAGTTTGATGTAGGCTCTTTTGTGTTCCACTACAACTGTACCCCTGTTCACAAAGCCAAGTTCATAAATATTTTGCTCACTCAGTTCAGGCTGCTGGCGGTGGTGTATTAGTGTGGGAGATTTTCTTGGCACCCTTTGAACCCCATTAGTTCCATTTGAGCGTTGTTTTTATGCCACAGCCTACCTTAGTGTTGTTGGTGACCATGCCTATCCTGTATGAATACAGTGTAACTATTTTCGGATGGCTACCTCCAACAAGATAGAGTATGGCAATAAATGCACTGTAGTCAAATGACCTCCAGTGTCACTAGATCTTACTCCAAAAGAGCACCATTAGGATGTAGTGGAATGGGAAATATTTATTATGAATGTGTAGTTGATAAATCTGTAGCAACTCCCTTATGCTATTGTGTTAATATGGACCAAAAACCATGTTTCCAGCACGTTGTCAAATCTATGCCTTCAAGAATTACAGCAGTTCTGAAGACAAAAGGACTCTGGTCCAGGTCTAACTTTGTACTAGCAAAGGGTACCTAAAAACCATGGCCCGTAAGTGTAAACTGATTTTTCGTTTATTATTAATGTAACCTTTTTTTTATTACACATTTATTTTTTTTGTGTTCTTTTTTTGACACAGCTCAAAGAGCTTTAGGATTAGCTGCATGAACAATTTTAATCCTGCTACTGAGAGAGACAACTTGCTAGCAGCTCCTCTTTTGGTTAAAACTTTATTAACCCAGTTATGCTGCTAAATTTACCAGTAATAAAATTGCTAGGAGTAACAGATGGATCAAATCGCTTCCTATGGTGTAATCCATACAGGTTGCATGGAGAGGAATGTTGTAGCAATCATTTGTCATTTGATTGCACAGTGCACTAGTTTTGTATGATTCATTCTTTCAAGATCCTACTTTATACTAAAAATGAAAGCGAGGAGTAACTATTCCTTCCTCTACCATTACATTCGGTGATGCCACCCCAGAGATATCAACAAATAGTAAATAAAGGAAAAGAAATATAAAATGCAAACATCAGTCACACCTATATTTTAACATGTCATGAAGGACCACTTTTTCTGCGAAACGCATGGAATACGAGATGTTATGCATTTTCCTCCTAACAGCAGTGTTTTTTTTCTAACATCTCATGTTGAAATATGGGAGTGACCGATGTTTGAATTTTATATCACTCCGTGTTTTGTGAATGTGAATTTCCTACTATTTGTTAATTGAAACATTTATTACACATTTTTTTGCCCCACCTCTATTCCCATTATTTACTATTTGCTACTTTACACTACTTGGTAGCTTTCTCTGTAAGGGGTTGTTTGTTGCAATTGTTTATTTACCAGCTGTGGTACAGATATCTGATTAATGTAGGAAGATTGTCACTGGAAACAGACTTTTGTGATATTTTCCTTTTACAGATGAATAAACAAATACTGTATACACAGTGTGCTTTTGTTCTATAGAGAATGTAGGGGATAAAGATGAGGCCTAATACACAGGCCCATAAAACTTCATACAAATACTATGAGTGTGTTAAGTATTCCTTGCTCCTTAACCCTGCTCTACTATCTTTAACAAGAGAAGGTCTTGCTGCTCCTGTGTAAACTGACAGTTGCAGTGTCTGCTGTGTCAGCGAGAGTTAAAATGTAGTAAAAAGCATCTTAGCTTCTTTGTGACAATTGATTTGTTCATAACAGATCAGAATGGTGACCTATTCAGCACTATTTTATCTGCGAAGTCTGATCTTAGAGCTTGTAAACAATTACATGAAATACCAGGATCAAACTTCCCATCTGAATTGCTGAACAATCTGAATGCCAACATCTTCACCAAGCACCGTTCTTCATATAGAAAGAGGAAAGGATGGCAGTAGCTTTGTTTTATGGAGGCAGGCAGGCTTTGTACACCAAGCCACTAGGTAGTGTCCATAGTAGTTTGTTTATACCTAAAAATGATCTCAGAGACAAATTGGTACAATAAAGCTTTCAAAAGTGTCACACAAAGTATGTAATGTGTTTTTGAGCTTTTGGTGATGTTCACATTTTTTTGATCTGCAGGAAATCTATGAATTAACTCCCTTAGGAACCTGCTGTGGCAAAAAGACACCAGTGAATTACCTGCACATCTTCCCATGTTTTGTTGATTTATTGATTTCATTGATTTATATAATGAAAATGATCTGTTGATCTACCAGAAATACAAGGTGTACTAACTTTTGCCTGCTAGACTTCAGAACTCCCCATATCCCCCATTTTCTACCTCACTCCACATCCAATAATTTACATCTTTTTTAGCAAAACAATTTTGCTATCTTGGTTTCCAGGAGCCTGTCTGTGCACTGTATGGAAGGGCCGGGCTCTGGAGAGATATTATTGTGAGGGGATCTACAACAATACACTAATACACTAACAATAAACTATTAGGACAGTCTGCCGATCCCTACTCCTAAAAACCACCACAAAAGGGAAGAGTTTTACAAGTTGGGTGATAATGAAATGGGAAATAACAAAATCAGCTTCTTATTTTAGAAACAAAGTTAAAAAAAGATATAATGCTGGGGCGTGTTGAAAAGGGGAAAGGGAAATTTTTGTTGGTAAATTAGGGAAATGCCCAGGTATATACTTTAAATGAACACAATGATTTCCATATACAGTGGTACCTCAGTATAAGTCCGCTTTGGAATAAGTCCAACTCTGTATAAGTCCTGTTTGGAAACGAAGAATTTGCTTGGTATACGTAGTATACGTGGTAGTACGCCAGTTGCTACCATTCAGTGAACAACCCACGCTATAACTCTCGGTGAATTACATAACATCTCCTCCTCCTCCCTTCTCAGCACCATCCTAGTAGGCACTCGACTCTTCCCAGCAAGGTAAAGTGAGGTTAAATTTTAATTTTTATTTTATCTAATTGCTTTTGTATTTATGTATTTTAGTATTAAGCAGTGTTTAAATTATTTCATACAGCCCCATCAATGAATAATATGCCAATAACAATAGGATTTTTTTTCATGGGAACAGATTAATCATTTCCTTTTATTTCCTACGGGAAAAATGTGTTTGGTAAAGTCCTGTTTGGTATAAGTCCAAGGATCTGGAACGGATTAAGGATTTATACCAAGGTACCACTGTAGTAGTTTTCACTTGTTTCAATGAATAGTTAAAACATAGATTCAGCTAGTCAAATTAGCTTGCAGTCATTTCATCCTTACAAATTGTGGGTATTATACATGTTAAGCCAGCATGTATAATATTCACACAGTTAAATGAACAATAAAATACAGTTGGTTATATACAGGACTGTTCATGATACACTTGTCACATTGCGGAACAGAAATTCCTGGAGATGAACCCGACTTTAGATTTTTAATTTCTGTTTCAGATAAATTGTGTTGTTGAGTACATATCTCTTTTTCATGCTACACATCATGTTTCTTGCTTTTGTTGGTATATAAATGTATATGTTGGGGTATTTAATAATTTAAAATAATTTTTGCCACTGCTGTATGAGGTATGTCTCCTTCACCTATATACAAACAATACAACATGTTAGCAGATGTTTATACAGCCCCCTTTGACAGTAATATAGTAAAAAACTGAAGGTAAAAGATAATAAGATTATATTACAGTAAACATAAAAGCAAAAAAAAAGGAAAAAATATGAGTCCCCCCCACATTCCTACACACATATCAAAAATAATGCAACATGCACATTAGCAATGACTATTGCTGGATGATATTTGTATTTGAAAATGTAATGTGTACTGGAGTGAGGAAATATTTCTAGGGCTGTTATTTATAAGTATAAACTGCTATTTAAACCAGTTTAGGTTGGTAAAGCATTGCAATAATAACAATTTTTAAGCCTAACATGTTTCTTTAAAATTTTCACCTCTGTTAAACATAGACTATAGGTAACAAGATGATTGGGAATGTTTGCAGTGCCTATAACATCTGGGTGTCAGAAAAAAATAACTGTAAAATATTATCTCAGCTTAATTAGATACAAAATCTATCCAGTGCTTTGCAGATAAGCAATTTAGATATTTTCTCCTGGGTGACTTATTGAAGATATTTTTGGTCTTAAAACTCAAAGAATCATCTTTTTTGTGTTTTAAGTGTGTAACATAAAAACATAATGAACCTTTAACTCTAGATGGCTAAAATAAGGTTAAAATTCACCTAACCCAAGGGCATTAGGCAATTTTCAGCCAGTGTTTGTTTTTTTGCACTTTCCTTGGTAATTTATCAAGTCAAAACCAATCTTTTCAATCTATTCTTCTTGTTAGGTAAATGTGGATTTAAAACTTCTTTATATTAAAGAAGACACAGGGCCTGATTTATTAAAGCTCTTCAAAGCTGGAGAGGGTACACTTTCCTCAGTGAAGCTGGATGATCCAGCAAACCTGGAAATGATCTAGTACAGGATTCAAAACATTTGCTAGCAAAAAGCAAATTACTTTGACGAAATTCTTTTCATGTTTACTAGATCCTTGTCAGTCACCATTAATATCTGATGTTTAAGTAAGAAGACTTTCAAACATTACTAGTGTGAAGTCATCTCAGAGAAAACATTTGCAGCTGCATATTGTATGGCAAAGGATGTCACTTTGAAGATATAAACTGGGCTTTGGAATTGTGCCAGAAATCTATTGAGCAGATAGGATCCTGGGATCTCTGTCTGGAATGCACTGTTATCAGTTTTCTATGTGAACCGCTGAACGCCTCTTCCCGCTGCTCCTCCATGTATACAGAATGCTGTCCATCTCCCTAGGACAATAAGTTTGATATTGACAGAATTATAGGGTGAAAAAACATTAAAACTTTTGCTACAACCACATCTAAGTACTGGTAAACTACAATAAATAGTTCTTTTTTATTCTATTCTAATATAATCTCTGATTCACCTCTGTGGACATATAGTAAATATGGTATCACATCCTTTTGTGTGTAAATTCCCCCACCTACTAGATTGTAAGCTCTTCGGGGCAGAGTTCTCTCCTCCTGTATCAGTGTCTGTATTAGTCTGTCATTTGCAACCCCTATTTAATGTACAGCGCTGCGTAATATGTTGGCGCTATATAAATCCTTTTTATTAATAATAATAATAATAATAATAATAATAATATATAAACTATACACGTTGTCTTTAATAATTTTTTTTCATTTTAAAGACAAAAAAATCACATAAACACTTCAGTTCTCAACCTGGAATCAATACTGAATAATATTCCAACAGGATCTTGCCAAATATAGTAGAATAGATATGAGACAGGAGGGTTGTTATACTCAAGGAGATAAGGTTATGGTATATTAGGTTGCCAAGCCTGGAACTGAAATCTATGTGTATGGAAGGAAAGAACAGAGAGCGGCTTTTTGAAGGCAACATTTAAGGCATGGTGTTTTTTATTTGGTGAAACAATGGACTATGGTGGTATAACACAGTATTATAATGAGTCTTTTTGTGATTTTTGTCTCTCCAACCCAATGCGTTTCGCCTAATGGCTTCCTCAGGGGATGTTTTTTAGAGACTAATACTAAACAAAAACGAAATCATAAAACACGAAGGAAAAAGGATCAATTAAAGAAAAATAAGCAAGATACAAACATAATTATAATTCCAATAGGTATCAGAACTCTATTTCTCGATAGTCATTTTTAGTACCTAGGTATTGGTAGTTTGTGTTAATGCCTTATTTTCATATCAAAACATATATCAATTACAGTACATCCTAAAACTCACTATAATCTCATAAAGGAATGTAAATACATCCTATAACTCAATATTTTGGTATAGTATTAGCAAATCAATACATATTAATGGAAGGATCAGATTGTAGAAAATTTCATAATATCAAAAGAGGTGTGTCATATGGTTAACCATTAAATTAAAACATATTCCAACACTTATCATGAAAGACAAAAGTACAAGAGGATTTGCATCACTTGTGCTTTGAAGATAGGTGAGGTGCAGAAAAAAATGATTACGTGAGAATCTTTTATACTCTGTCTTTTCTGTGACGTTAGAAAAATCACCTAGTGAGGACAGTCAAGTCATATGATAATGAATCACTGAGCAAGTTCTGTAATCATAGGTTCATCTTGTAATATAGCAGAGGGAATATATATATAGATGTTATAGTACTGACATATAGACAATTATGAACAGATAAGGTGATTTTCCCAAGAAGCATGTGTTTTAAGGCATGGTTTGACTGTAAAAGGTAAAATGGGTTGTTATTATTAGTTCCCAGGATGGTCAGGGGTCCTAGTCATCCATCATAGTAATATTTATTGAACTTTTCATCGCCTTATACCACATGTTGAACCATTCTATGTCTGTTTTAGTGACTTTAGGATCCTTTTCCCACTGTAGAGTGTACACATGTAAATGAGGTTGTGTGATATTATTCAATTCCGAATACAAAATAAAGATCAATCTGGAAACTAGCGGAGTGCAAAGACATATATGTTTTAAAACAGATGGTCTGGTGAACCCATTTTTCATAGAGATGAGATCCAATGTTTTAATTGAATATAGCAGAACACCTCTGAGCTAGGGGCTCTGTGAATTGCTTCCCAGCCTATTAAACTCGGTTTCTCCAGTGAAGAGTGCACCGTGGAAAAACCATATTCAACCCACCACTGAAAGGTTTTGGGTGAATCCAGACCCGGTATAAATGAATGATTATTTTTATTGGTTAGTAGCGGTAGGTGTGGGGATTTTAGTTTACTTGTATAGTTAATCCCACCCCACACTCCAAGGATCTGTCTAAAATTGAAACCAACCAAAGGTCTAGCTTTGGGAGGCAGCCAGGGAATTAATCCAAGTTTCACCGGGCTACAGTAGGCATGTTCATTTTGGACCCAAAGAGGGGTGGCTGCGTCTGCGTGTAAACTAGTTTTGGGAGCAATTTGGGCAGCTTGGTAGTACCTAAGTATATTAGAAACCCCCAATCAGCCCTACTGTTTCTGTACAAACATAGTTCTATGTGAAATTCTCAGCTTTTTGTTTGACCAGATAAATTTAAAGAAATCTTTTTGGAGTGTGAGTAAAACTACTGTGGGCATATGTACCTGAATGGTACGAAAATAGTACAACAATTTGGGAAGAATTGACATCTTCACCAAGTTCACCCTGCCCAACCATGACAAAGGGTGGTTTCTCCATTAGTAGAAAAGGGCCTTTATCTCCTTGAAGAACTGCAGGTAGTTTGAGGTAAATAAAGAATCTGTATTTTGAGTGACATTTATCCCTAGATATTCCAAGTGGTAAGAAGCCCACTAGAATTTAAATGAGGATTGCAGTAAAGACACTGTCTTACCAGACAAGTTGAAATCAAGAGCTATAGATTTTCCTTCATTAATGTCCAACCCAGATATTTGTGCAAAAGGAAAAAAAAAATAATATAAAAGGTGCAGGTCACATGCCACAAGTTTGATGCAGCCTATGTTTTCCATCAGAAAAATATGGATTGCTTAGTAATGCTGACATTTTATATTGAAGTTTTTATGGAAGTTAAGTAATTTTACTTATAGTTCAATTTCGCAAATGTAATAAGGATTTTGAAAACATATTGAAGCAAATTGTCAGAAATGTTGAAGACAACTCAAATGTCACTTCAAGTACAAAGGTATTTATTGTAAAAATAACGCTCATGTTTTATATAATCTCCACAGGGTTAGTTCAAAAAGCAGTTCTGATATCTAATAAAAGGGAGCACAAAATTAGAACTGTTAAAGATAACACAGTACTAATCTCAATTATTAAATTTTTTATTCATAAAACCTACAATGAAATTAGTTTTGGGTTTTACATTTTCACACATGCCTACTTGTGAATAATATTTGGAAGCAATTCTGTCACCCATGGAGAAACAGGACCACTAAGGGGCGCTACAGCTTGCATGGATGTAGTGTGAGCCCTGGGAAGGGCCAAGGCGCAGAGTCTAAGCAGTAACCTGGGCTTCTCTAGAGCTTCTGATGGGGATGATGCACCACTGGTTACTGCCAGGTTGCAGTCCTTGGGCACACCAAGGTGGGCAAAACACGGTACCAAATCACAACGCAGAAGGATAGTCTAGGAAGGCCAGGGTCGAGGCAGGCAGCATCAAGAGAGGTCAGGTCACACACCAGGGGTCAATTGCCAGGGTTCCAGGAGACAGACACCAATGACGCAGGGGCCACTGAGGGCACAGGGAAAACAGGAGACACTGGAAGCAACAGGAGGCACAGGCTGGAAACCAACAGACTGGACAACCAGGTGTTAACGTGGGAGCTGGACAAAGGAAACACTGAATTAAGCACTAGGTGAACAGGAACTAGATCAACAGAACTAGGGGCTCGGCACAAAGGAAACATATTGCACGAACGCTGAGTGCTGTGCCTGGGCTAGCTAAATAGCCAGGGATGGTTAAAAAGGCTATTTCCTGATTGGCCAACGAATTGGATGGAGCTTATAAATTTTGGGAATGAAGGCACGCCCAGAGTCAGAACTGCCCAAATGGGCAGGAGAGAGATGCCTGCACTTTAGAGGGGAAGAGGTAAGTGTGACAAATTATATTTTGGAATGTATCTGATATGCATGTTTTAGATCTATACACAATCAATCACAAGACTGTATTAATGACGTGATGGTTTTGTATGCTATGTAGCTGTTTAAAAAAAGTGTTTTCTTTCTGCAGTAAAAAGACACTCATTAACACCTGGCAATACATGATGTTATGACAAAGATGATATTTGTATTGTAACAGTTTGGTATTATACTGTAAAACAAAGACTGATGTGAGATTATAAGACAACAGACACACAACAGGGTCTATAAATGCTGTCACTCAATATTCACACACTTTACCACAAATTTCCTGCAAATAAATCAATTAGAAAAATGTATGAATCGGCATTAAAAGTTTGTTCACAATATTGGTATTGTGATAGATATAGCGAATGTGTACATTTTGGGTAAAAGTTGGGTACATTTTTGGTGAAATAGTTTTTCACAATAGACCCCAGTTTTATTATTATTAAACTTGGTTTATTATTATGGTTTATTTAAAAAACAAAAAATAAAAAAGGTACACAATATATTTTTACATTAATGTATCTTTAATATATTTGTATTTATTTGGAATTTTCAAATATTAACTTTAAATATATGGATACCATAGTAATGTTATTCTGTTGACCATCCTATCATTGTCAGTCGTTGTCAGTTTTGATGCATAATTCACCCAAATAAATTTGAGATTTCGGTTTAGATCAGTCAGCTAAAAATCTTTCTTGTAGAATTGTTGATATGGAACACTGAACATTTCGATTTTCCCTATCAAATATTGCATGTATCTCAAAAACTCATAAACAGTATAAAAACTGGAAAATGAATGCAACTTTTAAACTAAGGAATTGTATATTCTTTACTGACCTACACAAATGCAATACAAGCACAAAAGACAACTGGCCTAATTGAAATCATTTTAAAATTTTTAATTGTTATTTCAAGATGCTCAATCAAAACGAGACAAACATTTGTAAAAATGTCTTTACCTTCAAAAGTTTGAATATTTTTTTCTGTGTGTTTCTGTGTTCATTACAGTCAGATCCTATGAATGTAAATATTTTACAATTACAAAAGTGTATACCTACATATTTTTGTCACATTTACAGTTTTTTTTTGTTTTTGCTGATGACATATAGGAGTAATATCCTCAGTTCAAATGAGTGTGGAAACATAAATCAGCATTAATACCTAGAAATGCGTTGGGAAATTCAACAAGACACCATTATCTGTCATTCTTATGTTAACGTGATAACCTAGTAGGACTTTGTATAGTATCATGTATATAGTAGTGTCACATTGATTTTGTGCTCTTTTGCAATTTATATTATTTGTTGAATACACCTTGCCACAAAAAGCCTAGTTCTTTCTTTAATTCTTATCTAACTACCTAGTACTAATTGGCTTAGCAAGGTGGTATCTTGTATATATCTCACAGCGACCCTTTCCCCAGACTCTTATAAATACATGGGAAATTCAACTTAATTGCCTTGATTGAGACTGGGCTTTTGGTAAAACCAGAACAATATCAAGCAAAACAGTAGAAGGCACAATCAAATCAATTTAATAATTCCATGTGTGAAGGGTGAATTAAAGGAAAGAACATGGATGGGTTTTTCTTTACCAAAACATTTTTAATGTCAGAACACTTTAAGACAATACCTTCTTCATACAAAGGACCATAAACCCCAATACAAGAGAAGTTACCCCAGAGCAGTTCAGTATAATAAAAAATGAAAAAAAATTGGAGAGAGAAAACAAGAATTCAGCAAATGTACAGCTTGACACAGCAGGGTGCATTTTGCATTCTTCCTACACTTTAATGCATATCTTAACCCTAAACCCTTAACAAAAAAAATTATAATTACAAATTACGCAGCACTGTACATTAAATATAGGTTGCAAATGACAGACAGATACACACAGTGACACAGGAGGAAAAGATTACCCTGCCCCAAAGAGCTTACAATCTAGGAGGTGGGGGATATGAATTAGTGGGAAGTAGTGGGGGTTTTAAGAGACAGAAGACGTCAGATGGGCAAGTTTTAAAGGATGGGTTTTGAATTCTCTTTTAAATGAGCAGAAAGTAGGAGCAAGTCAAATAGGATGAGAAAGACCATTCCACAGAGTTGGGGCAGCTCTAAAAAAGTTTTGGAGTCTTGGAGCCATGCATATTATGCCATTAGTAAATTTCCTCACTTATCAAAAATGTAAATATAGTGGAGCTTACCTTAAATGTGGTGGCTCCATTCATTTTTATTATTTTAGATTTTTTCTGTTATTTGCTCCTGATAATCCTGTGAATACATACTTCTTGTACTAGGTTGGCTACGCTAACTCCCACACTGTCTTTATGGAGTAAGCTATGGTTGTACCTTCACACATGCCTACCTTTACACAGGGGATTGGAGAATAATAGTTTACAGAAGAAAAATAGTATTGTTTTTTCTTTTAGTTATTCTCACAGGAAGTAATAGGTATTTTTGGGAATTTCCGAAAATGTTATTTTGGTTATACCTACACTTTAGTCAAGGTTATCTATTTCAAACAAAATGTATTGTCCCTTAACATAAGTGGAGGCCTTTGACACATCTAGTCACACTCATATAATGCCTATTAACATCTTTATTCTGATAGTTTAACAGTTCAATACCTTCAGCCTGATAACACATGTCCTAGAAATTCATGGCTTTATAGTAATTGGACTATGTTAACTAGGACATGGTGTTTTCACAGAGTTTACACCTCTACAGTTTTATTCTTGAGCAATCAACATCTGTCTTGACATATTTTATGGCTTAAAACATATGGATTGGGGTGACTGCATTACTCATGTAGGTATATTCCTGACACTCATTAGGACTTATGAAAAAAATACATTTAATATTACTTAAAAGTTCAATTGAATGTGACTATTACTTGCTAACTTCCATAAAACATTTTAAAAAAAGAAAGTTCATCCAAAACTAGAGAATAACAAAACTCCTGAGTTTAAAAATGTCATAATAGGACATTCCTAAAGTGCGTGTCTTGACAAAACAAAACAAAATACTTAATTAGTGCCGGTCAGCAATATATGCACATTGATCAGTGTCTTATTCTTAAAAAAAGGACAGAAAAATATCTCTTCATCTGCTGAAAATCCGGGAAAACCCAGAAAAAAAGCTCTTGTTATAATTTGGAGAAGAAAGGAATATTCTGTACTTCAGAAGACAGAGCTGGGACAGGCTACTAACACCAGGTGGAATTTCAGTACAATACTGGCACTGCCCTATCAGCTCACAGCTACACTGGTGTTCTTAATACTGTGAATATTACATGGGCTTTATGTTGTAGTTAAAGAGGAAGTAAACTCAAAACTGCCTAAAACAAACAAAAAAAAAATACACTTACCTTACCACTGAGCAGTTAATCAGTCTGGAGGTTTCTTCCATCAGGTCCCCTGTATCCATCTTCAGGTGGGACCACTAGGCACCGCCATCTTCCCCTCTTTTTAGGGTTCGACCACCTACATCAGCGGACGCAGGCGGGGGCTCGGCAATTTTTTTCACTTTTGACGAACGAGCTCCTTCTGTACATTCAAGATGTGCTTGGGGATGCACAGAAGGAGCACCCAAGAGCCTCCTGGGATGGGTGACGTAGGTGTCCTGGGAGGTTCTGTGCTCCAATTCATTCTCGATCGATTAGGGGTGGTGCTTCATCTTTTTTTTTTTTAAAGTGTGTTGCACTTAAAAAAAACACTGCATTTTTACTTTACATAAAAGGGTTGTCTACCCTTTTGTGGGAAGTGAAAATTCTGAGTTTAGGTACACTTTAAGCTGATGGCAAGTTATTATAGTTAACTATTTTGTCAAAGTGCTATATTTTTCATGGCTTCCATACCATTTATATAACAGTTCATAGTCAGTGCACTTACTGTCTTTTAGAGGAGCTCACAATTTAACGTCTTTACTACAGTTACCTGTTATTAGCAAAGTCAAAGACCAGTTTGGTGGGAAGCTAGTAAACTGACTTTATGTTATTTGGGTGTTGGAAAAACACAGACAGAACATACAAACTCCATGCAGACTATGTCCTGGCTAAAACTCAAACCTGGGATTCTAGTGCAGTCACTGAGCGATCATAACACTCATTGCTGTTCTTTTCATTTGTTTCTCCAAGGCTGCCAAGATACTTTCATATATATTTCACAGAATAATTAATAGCCTATTTTAATAAGCAGACTTGTATGTATTAAAATAAAAATATATATTTTTTTAAATTTTAACATAAAAAGATGACACTATGTAGCATTAGATAAGCAGAAAAAGAACAGCAACATACAAGTAACTTTCAGGTAGAGAAAATGCTATAGTTTATTGAAGTTCTAGTAGCACTAAGTAATAAATGGCTGTGGATACATTTATTATCTAATGAAAATTTAGGCTAAAGAAATAACCAGAAACCAAATTTTTTATCACAATTTGCAACATCACAATGGCAATAAATACATTTCCTGATAAATGATTTTATTAAACAATTATGTCTACAATTTTGATGGGGATTATTGATAAAATCCATATGTTGGCAGTTTTTTTGCTATCTGCAAATAAAGCACGATTTGCTTGATTACTTTAATACCATGAACATGCAGTTAAATATCCTTATCAAGGCAGCCAATAAACAGAATATTGAGTGAAATGAATAATGGGTTTCAAATACAGCAACTCTTTTATATTTTATGTTAATCCAATATATGTGTAATTTACTATGAATCCATATCATGTGGATAAAATCCCTGATAAAGAATTTACATTTGTAACATTCTGGCAAGAACTAAACTTATTTTTGTATGAAAAAATACAACAGAAAGTTTTTGGGGGGCTAGATATATTCTGTCCTTTTTAGAGTATTGAATACAATGTTACAATTTAAATTATACAGTTTTACAATAACAAGCTTGCTGAAAACCCCTTCCTTAATCTGCATTAGAATCATGCAGCAAAGAGGGGTTTTTGTTTCTTCAAAACTATACAAGTGCTCCTATTTCTGAGAAAAATTTCTAAATATTTTTGTTCTTTTGTCTCCTATTACCCGACGCATTTCACCATACAGGCTTCCTCAGGGGAATAAGATGAGAGATGAGTCAGTTTTTGCAAGAATATTATGATGCAGAGTATAAAAACTTTTAAGGTAGCTGCTGCTAAAAGGTTGTTTATTCCTAAAGTTATTGTTTATTTATTTTACACTATATGCATGCTTTTGCTTTTGGAACTGACTGCTGACACTCAGCACGCCATATACAATGCCTCATTGAAATAACATCAAGTGACATATGAAGTAATCCCTTGAGCAATCTAACCTTCTATCTAGTAAGACACATAGACTTAGACAGGGTAAACCACCATTTCCATGTCTGTATGTTACTATGTATGGCTTAGAATTACTTCTTGCATACGGACAATCTTTTCTCCTCCAGAATTGATTGGATAATACTACAACAATACTGTACAAGATAAATAAACAACTATCACAGGGAAGGAAACCTAACAATATCTTTAGGAATAAACAACCTTTAGGCAGCAGTTACCTTGAAAGTTTTTATACTCTGCACCATAATTTTCTTGCAAAAAATGACTAATCCCTCACCGTATTCATTCTTCTTCATTAAACAATCTTATTACTGGAAACTGATATTCGTCTCAGAAAAATCCCCTGAGGAAGCCTGTATGGCAAAACGCATCGGGAAATAAGGGACAAAATATTATTTATCTATTATATTATATAAATTTATATTTATAATATTTCACATTTTTTCTCAGAAATAGGAGCACTTGTCTAGTTTTGAAGAAACAAAAACCCCTCCTTGCTGCATGATTCTAATGCAGATTAAGGAAAGTGTTTTCAACAAGCTTGTTATTGTAAGACTATATAATTGAAATTGTCACATTGTATTCAATATTCTAAAAAGCAAATTTATTATATCTAGCCCCAAAAAACCCTCTTTCTGTTGTATCCTTTCATACAAAAATAAGTTTAGTTTCTGCATACCAGGGGGTTGGCTGTAGTATCATTATTTACCCTATACACAATATAAACTAGAAGCTTTCCGACATTCTGGCAAGGACAATAATTTAGCTTTAATTGATAAGATATTTGGTGAGGTAACTAAAACAGACAATAGTACCAATAAAATCTTTTTTTTGTGGTAGAAAATTAAAATGTATTTGTAGAACACGTCATAGTTGTAGATAAAAAAATATTGTACAAGACCAAATGTAAATTAAAGTTAACATGTACTGCTCTTTAAAAGTTTAAAACTTTCCCAGGAGCAGGCTCTAAATCTTCTGTACCCTTTTCTCTTTAGATTCAACTAATTACTGTACCTATCTTGCTTTAACTTGATGAGTAAGCTCCACTATCTGTCACGCCTATCCAATAAGTGTGTCTTTAATGGTCACAATTCTATTAAGTAATTTTAAATATCTATTGTTACAAATCATAGCTTGTGGGTATATGTATATTTTTTTTTTACAAAATAAAGGGTTCTAGGGTATATAAGGGTAATATAATTTACAAATATTTCCTTTAAATTGAGTCAATGTGCCTGATATATTAAAGCTCTCCAAGGCTGGAGAGAATACACTTTCACCAGGGAAGCTGAGTATTCCAGCAAACCTGGAACAGATTTCCTAAAATTAATTTGCTATTTGTTAGCAAATGTTTTCAATCCTGGACCAGATACATTCCAGGTTGGCTGAATCACCCAGCCTTGGAGAGATGTAATAAATCAGGCCCAATGGGTTTCATTGCCTTAAGGGAAGACCTTGCTCCATTTTACAAATTGCTACAATTAATTTGTAAATTTAAAACAATAACCTAATGTTTAGAAAAGCTATTATTTTTAGTATGATAATAGGTGATAGAAGAAATACTTAAAGAAATACTTACTTAACCAATACTTAATGAACCTGATTTATTTAGGGTGAAGGGTCAATAAGTTTCAAATTCTCCTAATCTGAATAATTTTGTATGATGCAATTGTATAAAAAGGAACTTGCTAAATACAATTTGTTATGTCAAAAAATATATTAACTGGAATTAGGCTTTATACACTATTAGTTAAATATTATGTAAGTAAACCTTTTTGCCATGTGTGAGGAGAAACATAGACTAAGAGACAAGGCAAATTAATATATATTTAATAAATTGCATAGAAAAAAACAAAACAAAACACAACTGTCTTGAGTCTTCTATACACATAGAAACCTAATCACTTATTCCACAATCAATATCGATGACCTTCAGGGATGTACAGCACCATCAGTAATCATGGCATAAACCTGAAGTTTATTTGATAAATGTCCTTATAATAAGTAGCACTCAAAATGTACCATTCATTCTTAACAAATTACAGTTAATAAATCAAGATTACTAGGAAATCACAATTGATAGAAAATCATGATTGTGTGTGCACAGTGTATATTGTATATTAATGCCAATTTAACAAAGTAATTCTTCCTGACTGATTGTACTACAGGTCAAGGTGGAGCTGAAGGGATCCCTGGAAGGCAGTTTTGTATTACAGATGCTTGGCAAATTTCCACAGGTTGACTTTAACATGTCTTTGGAAATTCCTGACTACATGGTCTACTCATAAAGAAAAAAAAAAAAAAAACAAGACATTTATACCAAGAAATCGAATTTATCTGCAATACAAATGCAGTAAATTATGTTTTATGAAATACCATAGATCTATATGGAAAGACAGTATGTATTCTAGCTATCATTGCAATAAACTAAACCAGCATTTGAGTTTGGAATATTGATTCCATAATTCTTTGCCAAAAAGCAATATGATTTTTTTTTGTAACAAGATGCTGGAGGACAGAATATTGGTTCTAGGAAATTGCTTGGGTGTTAATTTTAACCTTTACTTAAAAAAATTCCAACATATTTTGAAAAAAAAAAAAACTCCAACATATTATGCAGCAGTGCATAGTAATTAGGGGTTGCAGATGACAAACCTGCATAATAGAAAATACAAACAATGATGCAGAAGAAGAGGATGGCCCTTTTAAACAGAGCTTACAGTCTTGGGGCTTCCTCATGCCAGTAAACTGCTGTGGGAGGTGACGCTAAAGTAGCTTCTACCCATTGTAGCCCCATAGAGAATGAATAGGGGCAGCAGTGAGTGGTATATTATGCACTGTCAAATCTACAGAAGCTGGTTCTTTAAGATCTAAGAGAACAAGGGGGTTCTGCTCATTGGTCATTGATTAAAGGGGTGGCTAGGGATGTATTTGTGCAGGTCATATATATAGATGGGACAAGAGCTTCGGATGGATTTAAAAGCAAAGCACAGGAACTTGAATTTAATGAAAGCATGGGAACCAGTGTAGAGAATTACACAGAGAGGCAGCAAACGAAGAGCGGTGGGAATGATGGATAAAGCTGCATACACACGTGCAATATTATTTTAACATTTTAACTGTGATAAAAACTCAATTTACAAAAAAAAGTGGTTTTGCACACTGATCTTCCCTTCCCTAATTATAAATTTGGTTCCTAGGTGTACTGTATATAGTGGAACTTGGACTAAAATTTATTGTAATTATTTCTGAGGGTGTATGGGTTTTGCAAAATAGAGCTGACTAGTTTCAAATTTAGACACATCACTAACTAAAATTGGGTACTGAGGTCAATGCGTTTTACTTTAATATATCAACAAATCATGTTAATTTAAATAAAGGTTTCTTTCATTGTTGTATCAGCAAAGGCTAAATGTAAAAAGAATATTAGAACTTCACCTTCCTGAACTCTAAGGTCAACTTCAGACTGGCACTGAGGTTGCCGTGTGGTCACTATTTCTTCACGCTAGGAAACTGCTGTGGGGAGAGACAATAAACTAGGTACTACCCATGGAAGCCCTACAGAGAATGAATGGGGGCAGCAGTAAGTGGTACATTATGCACTGTCAAATCTACAGATGCTGGTTCTTTAAGATCCTGTGCTGCAGTGCAAGTGATTGAGCAGCTGGCAAGGTGCCGTGGTGGTGGGGGGTGCATTGATATGCGTTATTGATATGCTTTATTAAATTTTTTTTTTCTTAAGTGAAATGTATGGCTCTAGCAGAACTGTTACATTTTCAAAAGAGCATTAGTAGTTTCCCCCGTCTCAAATGACTCTTTTACACACTAGATTTGATCTCCAGAAAAACACATTTTGCACTAATTTAAGACTGATGCATGCTTGTTTGGGTAATTTATGTTCGGTTCTAAAAGGAAATATATACATAAATAAATCAACTGAACTAGCTTTAGTGCTTGGAATGCCCTTCCATTTTTAAAACAATGCCTTGGGCAAGGATTTTCAATCTGGAGGGTTTTAGAATCATTTTATCTTCATTATGGCTAAATGTGAAGCTTGATTCATGGGGTCATGCCATAACAAGCTTACAGCTATCAAGGCTAATGTCATATAATCAGAACAAAAAGCAATTTAAAAAATAAATCCCAGGAAAACAGCTAAACACATATATTCATACAAACAAATGCAATATATACAGTATGTAAGCAGTTTTACATGTCCTGTCCCAGGATTTACACAGCCCTGTCAGGCAGGGTAGAAGACCTGATTTTCTCTGCTGCAATAAAGCAAATCTACCATGAGAAATTGTATGAGCTGCCAAATTTTATGACTAAATTAGCTGAACACCTAAACTGCTTACACATTCTGCGTCAGTTAATTAAAGGGTATTAAAGGAACAGGATCAGAATGACAATCAGGAAAGCTGTATTTTTTAGAATCAAGTCAAAAATAGCAGCATACATGATCTATTTGCAAAAGGTCCACTTTGAAAGAAAAAACTTCACCAGGAAGTGAATGAACAATGAAAGGAGTAGCAGCATCCTGTTGAGCATAGCTTTCTCACTGTATTCTATTCTCCAGTCAACATGCTTCTTGTTAGCATGGAATTGCAAGTGTCACACTTACCTCTTCCTCACTAAAGCACAGGCATCTCTCTCCTGTGCATGCGGGCAGTTCTGACGCTGGGCATGTCTCTGTTTCTAAGCTTTATCAATTCCGTCCCATCCATTGTCCAATCAGAAAATAGCCTCTTGACCAGCCCTGGCTATTTAGCTAGCTCACACACTACACACACTGTTCGTGCAATACGTCTCCATTGTGCCAAGCCCCTAGTTCTGTTGAGCTAGTTCCTGTTCACCGGTGGCTTAATCCAGTGTTTCCTCTGTCCAGCTCCCGTTTTAACTCCTCATTATCTAGTCTGTTGGCTCCCAGCCAACTTCCCTGTGCTGTTCCAGTGTTCATGTCTGTCTGTGGATATCCCTGAGTCACGTGTGCCTTCTGTTGCTTCCAGTGTCTCCTGTTTCCCCTGTGGCCGCAGTGGCCTCTGTGTCACTAGTGTGCGTCTCCTAGATCCCTGGCAATTGACCCCTGGCTTGTGACCCGAAATCTGCCTGCCTCAAGCCCGGCTTTCCTTGACCATCATGCTGCATTATGATTTTGTACCGTGCTTGCCCACCTTGGTGTGCCCAAGGACCGCAACCTGGCCGTAACCAGCGGCGCAACATCCTCACCATCAGAGGCTCTGGAGAAAACCTGGCTGTGGCTTAGACTCTTCGCCCTGGTCCGTCCCAGGGCTCACACCTCCTCCATACAAGTAGTAGCGCCCCCTTGTGGTCCTGTCTCTCTGTGTATGACAGCAAGAAGCTAACTTAAAGTAAAATCCTGCTTGTTATTCCATTCTTAATCAATTATTAGATACAAAGCATTAATGTGTGTCTTTTATACCCACCTAGAGTTTAGCTTTAATCTCTGCAAAAAATAATATAGAACAGGCTGACGTAACATCAGCAATATTGAAATCGTTTTTTATTCTCTTTTAGGAAACTATGGAGAAAGTGGCATGGAAGCCTTTAAGGAACTAGCTGCACAAGAAGGCCTGTGCATAGCACATCATGATAAAATTTATAGCAACGCTGGAGAGAAAAGTTTTGATCGACTGCTTAGTAAACTTCGAGAGAGACTGCCAAAAGCAAGAGTGGTGGTTTGTTTTTGTGAAGGAATGACAGTAAGGGGGCTGCTGATGGCTATGAGGCGTAAAGCTGTTCTCGGTGAATTTCTGCTTATAGGAAGGTAAGGTTATTTTTTTACTACTCTAAATTACTTCTTGGTATGGAGTAGTTACCATTTAGACAACTTGTTGTTTATAAGTATGTAAAGGGTAAAATAAATATGTTCATTTTTAAAAATCTTTATCATCAGTTACGTTAATACTTGCTATAACTAATATGATATTAAATCAACTGATCACATTTGAGTGTATTAGATGCCTGACTCAACCAGCTACTACTTACCATATATACTGGAATATAAATCAAATTTAAATTAATTTGGCAATCACTGCTGACATTCAAATTACCAATCAATAGAAACGCAAATGAATAAATACATCCAGGGTATGTTATTTTTAATAAATGTATTCAAAATGGGAAAAAAATAAAATCATATGGGCGCAGTCTGTCTTTTTTCCCTCTTTACTAATTAAATTATTGTGCTTTCAAGTTAGTTATGATGGCTAAATGATCTTCTCTACAATATTGTTTTCTACCGATATCTACAGCAGCAGTATCAGGAGTTTGATACATACTTTAGGAAAGGACTTAGCTCCATCTACTGGTGTGACCTGAGTATAAACCAAGAGTATTTTTCTAATGGCATTTTCAGAGAAAAATTGTGTGTAAATGGTAGGAGCTTTAGAGACACAGTTATAACATAGTGGCCAATGAGTGGAACCACATTATGAAGTGGGGGGGGGGGGGGGGCATTTGTCACACCTGAAAGTACTGTACTACTTCTACCACCAATTTGTAAGATTTTGATTGGCCTGGTAGGCATAATTATTCCACCCTTTGGCTTTCTTTTTATAGTGAATTGGTTGCTTTTATTTGCAAAAAATGCTTATTTAAAGAATTTAAGAAAAATTAGATTGTTGGATTGACTTGAATTTAGTTTATTTTATAGAGTCTACTTTTTCACTTTTCTTGTTAAGTTTCCATCTATAGATTCTCTCTCCTAACATAGCCCTATTTTCCCTGCTCTAGCCCTAACACTCCCTCTTCTAGTTACTGCTTAGCTTACACAGTGCATTGGCTGAAGGATAAAGAAAAGTCATGTCGGCAGGATGTCCTAAATAAGACAATGTAGGTCAGTCCCAACATGAGAGTCGGGCCAACTGTATCCAGATGTACCTGCTGCTATTAAAATACACATAGGAAAGAACGTGCACTAAACTATTTTACAACTTAGTACAATCTAATTATTCTGTTTGATTTTAAAGTTAATGATCCTGGATGCCCTGAAATGGCATATATGGATTGGGAATTATTACCTAATTAAAATGAGCAAAGAACACAGTGTTCATACTGTTTTGGGTTTAGATATTCTTGGAGTAAGTAAATTAGTTATTTGTTTTTAATCATAAAGATTGGTAAAACTATTGTTTGATAAAGAAACGGAGGGTGTTCACTTAGCATAGTAATTGCTTACCTTTCAAAGTAAATGTTTAATTGCAGTATTATATGTTGCAAAATGAGTTCTAATAATTGAGGTAAACCTCTGCTCACTTTGATTATCCAATAACGTCAGGGGAAATTAGCAAAACAGAACTTTTCTTGGAAAATGATTGGTTTGCTAAAACGAACATAGCTTTATTTAGTTTACTAAGCTCAGCAAGCATTCACATTCCTAAGAGCACAAATTAAGTCAATTAAATTGTGCTCCTTCTCGAGAGGAATGCTATTTACTACACTTGACCTTTACATAATTCTTGACAGGATAAGCCATCTCATAATTGTGCTGTTGTGAAGTTCTACTTTGTCAATAATTTTTCACTTTTGGAAAGGCTTTTGCAGATCCATGGACATCTCTGCGGACTTCTCAGTCTATCACCCGCAGATTAATGGGCAGACAGAAAGAGTTAATCAAGCCCTAGAGCAATATCTCTGAGCCCTTGTCTCTGTCCACCATGATGACTGGGTAGCAATGCTACTATGGGCGGAGTTTGCCCACAACAACCATGCCAGCACCAGCTCCAAGGAATCACCTTTCTACATTGTCAATGGCAAACATCCTCACTTTCCATCTCCTATACCCTGCTCTGCTGAAATACCTGCACTCAGTGACCTGCAGAGAGACTTTACCCGCATCTGGGCTTCTACTTGTGAGCATCTGGAACACGCAGCTCTCAGGCACAAGAAGTTTGCTGATCAACGTCGCCGTAAGGTGCCTTTTCTCCAACTTTGAGATAAAGTCTGACTTTCTACAATGAACATTTTTTGCAAGGTGCCTTCCCTTAGGTTTGCTCCACAGTTCATCAGGCCTTATGCCACTTCTGCCAAGGGTAACCCAGTTTGCTACAAGTTGCGTCTTCCCTCACATCTCAAGCTGCCCAATGCCTTCCATGTGTCTCTGCTTAAGCTGTTGGTCCTGAACCGCATTTCTTGTCCCTCTCCACTAGCTACTCCTGCACCCGATTCTTCTCAGGAATATGAAGTCAATCAAATTCTGCATTCCAGGTTTTTCGTAAAAACCTAATGGATTGGAAAGGCTTTGGTCCTGAGGCGAGATCATGGGTTCCAGCTACAGATGTGTCTGCATCTCTTCTTCCCAAGAAGTTTCATCTTCGTTTTCCCCTTAAACCTGGACCTCCGTGGGCGGGGAGGCCCCATAAAAGGGGGGTGTCACAGATCAGCAGCACTGCAGATCTGGTACTTGTTGTCCTCCTGATTGTGTCTGATTAGCAGCAGCTGTTCCCACCTTGCTCTAGCTGCTCTACTGGCTCTGGACTTAGGGGCGTTGCCGAGCCCTTCTTGCTAATTGATTCTCATCTGTCCTCCTAGTCCCTGCCCATCTAGCCTGTCAGTCTCCCTATATATGCTGGGCTCAGTCAGACACTTATTGCCTCAGCAATAGGTGTTACTACTTGAGGTTCCTGTAAGCATTCAGTTTCCAGTCCTGGTTTCCTGTTCCTGACCTTAGCTTGTCCTGACCGTGCCTGTTCTCTGCCTGCCCTGACCCGGTCCTGTTTTTGGTTATTGAATCTGCCTGTCGACTTTGTACTTCGCTTTCAGTTATCTCCAGCTGTCAGTTGCTACCTGCACGGGTGAGTCTGAGGGCCACAACCTGGGTGCCGTTCGCAGCAAAGCCCAACACCCCTTACGGGGTGCTCTGGTGAACACCGGGCGGTACCTTAGACTCTGCGCCTCTGATATCACCTCGGCCAAACGTGCTGGTAGCACAGAGGGTCCACCTCCTGTTCAAGTGTCTTGTTCGTGACAGGGGGGTAATATCACACTTACCTGTTCCTCACTAAAACACAGGCATTTCTTTTCTGCACATGTGGGCAGTTCTGTTGCTGCCTTCGTTTCCAAGCTTTATCAACTCCGTCCAGGACTCTTGATCAGACCTGGCTATTTAGTTAGCTCTCAGACTGCACTCAGTGTTCATTCAATGTGTCACGAGCCCCTAGTTCCTGTTCACCTGTGTTTGCTCCCATCCTTAAGTACATCTTTGCCCGCACTATATACATTATATTAAAATATTAGTCAGTCTCTAACAAGCTGCTTTCATTATTTAATGAGCTATTTATCCTTAAAGATCACAACAGAGCGGACTCCATGTCACGTTTTAACAAAATATACCCTCCTTGGATTGACTATTAAATGCCTTAGGGCTGGGATCGCTCGAGTTTAGCACTCTAAGGCTTTATTGCTTGTAGATGAATTAACTTTCTTGGAGTTGTTATCACTGCTCTAAACGTTGACCTGTCCAACTACCCCCCCCCCCCCCCCCCTATAAGGGGATCATACTCCTTAATGTGGTCGCTTACGATTCAACAGTCTATTCTGTAGAGCAAGTCAGCTGCAAGTTCCCCTTTATTGTTTTACACTTCATTCGGATTTTGTTGTACGTTTTTGAGATAACATGTTTTTTTTTTTTCTTTTTTTCTCTCCACTCTTGGTTACAAAATGTTTTAATGGACTGTTTTGTATTGGAATTGTATCTCTGTCCTATTTTTGTAAAATTCTAATAAAAATTTATTAAAACAAACAAAAAAAAGATCACAACAGAGACTCTGTAGATGGATTTTACTTGGTTTCCAATTGTTTATAATCCCTTGGATCTGCTTACATTCAAAGGCTGACAGGCTGGTAAAGTTGAACTAAACCCAAAATCTAAAAATTTACCAGGGGGTAGAGGTTTATGGCAAAAACTCACCTCCACCAATGCTGGTTTAGTTCTGATTTATGTCCCCACTATCAAAGAAAGTGTAGATTTCAGTGCCTCTGTTGTAAACGCTGAGAATTAATTTCTGCAGAGTGCTTATAGCTACAAATGTCAGTAAGGGTGTGCTTTAAGTCTCTTTTACTTTTTCTTATGGATGCTTAAATATTTAAATGAGCATAGTTTAGGCATAGCTGCAATTTAAGCAGCCAATTATGTACAATAAACATGCACGTGCACAAATGTTCATTTGTGTGTGTTTGTAAATGACTGCTCTCATAAACAGAAAGGATTGGTATGGATAATGGAAAGATTACTTACAAATATGTAAAAGCTCTTTACTGAGTACTGCCTAATGTATATGCTAGCCTAACTACTTAATTAGTGTGCATTTGCTGAAGCCAACAAAATTCCTAATGAGTTTGTATCAGGCATGACTGTTACAGATTGTGAGAAAGAACATTATATGATTTAATCCAAGGTTTGTGCTGATCACGTTTCTGTGTGTTTTATGCCATGCACATGCTATGCTGCAGAAAATGTAATTACGGGGGAAATGAATAACTGCATAGCAGTTCTTGCTTGTTAAATTTATTAAATGCTATAGTGCAATGTGGTGTGCATATTTGTAATGTACAAATATAATATTTGTATACTGTTAAATACCCAAAGATGCAATGATAAAATGCACATGTGCTGCATACTATTCTTTAGATATCAACAGTTTAATTAGGGGCATACTGATAAAGCAGTCAGTGTGGCATTTACCAAAGATTTACTGGAATTAACTGGTAGTGTTGCTGTTTAGATTCAAGTTAAAGTTACATTGGAACAAAATATAATTTGGTTTGGTTGTACATGAAGCAAATAATGTTGACATTCTAAATGACGTTCTAAATTGTGCTGCTGAGATAGAAAGAGAAATTACTGATTTCCACTGCTTAGTCTCATTGTACTTGCAGAGTATTTGGAATTTACTGCAGGCAAGATCCATGCCAGATAGAGACTGTAATGTTAATGTGTAGGGATGAGTTACAAAGCCATCGTTATCATATTCATCATTGCTTTTTGCTGTCACTGGGGCTCGAAGTACTAAGGTTTTTTTTTTTTAAATGCAGCATATATTGCAGCAGATACAGGATACAGCTTGTAACTTGTATACTTCTATTTATTTATTGTGTCACTGATTATTATGCTATCATAAATTCTTTGTGCCACTGTTGTGAAAAAAGTGACCCCAGAAAGATATAACCTAAAGAAATTGTGTCTTTCCCATGTTGCCCTCTAAGCTGCATGACATCTTCCATCCCCTCTCTGTACACCCCCTTTGATATTTGGTGGTATTCCCATGTAATTGTGGCACATTTAGTTTCTGTGTTGGAGATCCAAAAACCAGACCAAAATTGTTTTCCCCTTTGACTTCAATCATGTTTCCATTCAGGACATTCAGAATCCAGAATTTTGCAGGCCAGTGTGGAAAAGTGGCTGTTAAACCAAACTGAGGCAAATACTAGCAACATTGGTGGTCAGTCAGTACCTGTCTTTTCAAACATAGGTACCTGGAAGATAAATTTGCAGGGGACAGTAAACAAATATCAGATCCACTATGTTATACATATGGTCCTTTAAATATCATCAGCCTACCAAATATCTTTTTAAAGCATACTTCATTGACACTCAGCATTGATGCATTTTTTTACATGTTAATATAGTACTTTTTTAGAACATGCTCTTCTATAACATTCTGTCTTCACATGAGTAGCATTTAATTTCTAACTGCCACTCAGTTTCTGATGACCTTTGAAAGTGCCCATTCTATTTGCAATTCAAAGCAGTAAATCTGTCAAAATTATGTTATTTTCATTCTTGCATTTCATTTTCTGTAAAAAGCTTCCTAAATTGCTTTTACCAGCTGCAGAGAAAGTGTTTTTTGTCTGAAAATCACTATACGTTTTGATGATTACACATTTTCCTACAGGTGGTTACCTTGCTTATCTGTGATATTAGTAGCTAAATATTCAATTTTATGCAGAATGTAAAACAGTCCCTATGGTAGCTAGTAAATGAATTGTAATGGATTAAGGATAAAATGTTAATGTGATTAGGGATCATTGTACATTTATTTTTTATGAGCTGGTGTTTTTCCTGTTCTGTGTTGTGGTGTCTATTTGTGAAGTGTAATTGCATGCAAAATCACAACTGTGGTCTATCCTAACATAATAGCCATCATAGCAGGGTGTGATTACTGATGAGCGAACCTGTTGCAGTGCTGTTTGTTGGTGGATTTGACATTCATCAAGATCTCACTGTAGTTGAACCTTAGAATGTGCTCTGATGAGAAATGTAATTGATCAGCCATTGGAAATGCTGACCACTATTTATTGTACATAGGAAATCCAGCTCCCTGACAGTTGCTAAGTATATGCTATGCAAGTGCTTTTTGCATCCACAGCTTGCAAATGTGTACATTAGGTTAAGAACTTAGTGAGCAGCCAAAGTTTACCATGAATCCAATTTGCAACAAATTTGCCCATTTCCCATGGAATGATAATGAACAAGTAAATCTTTATTCCATGCATAGAATCTTTTTTATCACTTTTTCACTACATATATATATGACAAAATATATTAATATATCCTTGCAGCCATAGGACAGACTAATGATGTTTACATGGATGCCTTATGGCAGACACATGGCTTGTAACATGATTGGCTCATAAGTGTCAAATGATTAGTTTATTAGAGTCACATGGCTGACTCATAGCAATCACTTGGTATGGCTTATGTCAGTGATCGCCAACGCTTTTGGACCCACGGACCACTGAATTTACCGGACTACACATGCGTGGGGAGCCAGGTGCCACTCAAATGGGAAGAAACTTCCCCCATAGTGACGTGTTACATGGCTGGCTCATTGTAGCCTCTTGGTAAGCTCGTGGCAGTAACAGGGACAACCCATTAGTAGTGCATTGCAGTCACACGTCTGGCTAATAAGATTCACAGGGCAGTCTCATGATTGCAGTCTCATTAGCAGCTATATGGCTAGTTCATGGAATTTGCATTTCTTCCTCTAACCCATGACATGCGTGGAGTCGTTTTGACTTTGTATTGCAAAGAGAATATACAATCTACAATTCCAGTTTAGCAGACAAAGGTTTGCAAAACAAAAGAACCCTAGTATATTAGTTAAATCTTACTAGTAACCCACAACGCAAACACATCTGTTTCTTTATTTTGTCTTTATCAGTAGCCACCAGAATCATCTTTTTAAAACCACATTTCTTTTTACTTATTTATTGCTATTTCATGTACCATCTAATTAGGATTTAAAAATTCTAATCTGCTGCAAATCATATGATTTAAATATTGCTTAGAATCACAATACAGTGATAACCGGGCTTACAAAAATCATTCGTTCCAGAATCACATTTGTTAGCCGAAACTTGATTTCCCACAGGTTTCTATAGAAAATGATTTAATTTGTTCTGGTTGCTGCCTACAATGTAGAGATAAAATATATAAAAAATAGTAAAAAACACAATATAAAAGGTCATTACCTCACCAAAGGTTGAAATGAACAGCTTCCCAATTGGAACATATTATTGGGCAGCTTCATGTCAGTTACTGTATAAAATCCTCACTGTAAGTTAATCACAAACAAAAAAAACAAAAAAACTTTATGGAGCCTAGATATTTATTAACTTCTGCAGCAAGCTGTGCTTTGATATGCAAAAACAAACAACTGCAGAGTTTGTCTTGGTAATCAAAGTGTTACAAGAGGTTGCAGAGGAGCTCCTCCTCCTAAGATTGCGCACAACCTCAGCTGTGTTTAGCAAAAGATTTCTTCTGCAAGTCATGCAAACTGCCCCCCTTCCCCCATCAAGCCTCTGTTCTGCACACAAACAGCAGCAACATTTGTTAGCAGAGTCTTTTAAACAGTGAAAAAATTGTTAGCCGAAAAATTTGTTAGCAGGGCAATTTGTTAGCTGAGGTATCACTGTATATAGATGCCTCTAACTTTGTATCAGTGGTGGGAAGTTAGAAGTCAAAGCTCATCCCTCCTTGTATCTTGTAGGAACAACACCCTCACCAGTCTCTTATCAGGTTGAGTAAATAAAAATGGGCTGCAATGATTATATCTATCTATATTATTAAATATTTTTTCAAAGGGAACAACAGGCATTTATGATCTGTTTGAAACACACAAAACCTGTTTAACACAATAAAAATGCATAAGTATGTGTTATGTGACCTTTTTAAATGGTTGAAGAAGATTCAAATGTTAATCATATTTCTAGAATTGAAGCCAGTACAACACATGTTTAGCTTACAGTTATTTGAGAGTCGCCCAAGCATATAACTTGCACAGATCCAATTAGTCTAAACCTTCTGCTACAATAACTTAATTTTTGCAGTATCTTCTCCTTCTGTAATGCGTTGTCGTTTGTGACTTTACTTGTTAAATGATCCTAAAACTGTGTATACAGTATTTTAATTGTAGTTTACCAGAACTTGGTCAAAGTAAAATGAATTTTACCTGATAAAAAAATATAATAATTATTATGAATATTATTTAGTTTTGACCACATCATTAGTATAATAGATGCTTTTTTTTAATCAAAGCATCCTGTTCCATTACAAATTTTGTACTATAATTCTATGTTCTTTTAGAGTATTGCTGTAACAAGGACTTACAAAAAATGATGGTAACATTTACAGTGTTTGCAAAATGTAATTTAAATTTACTACATGTATTCATTTGCCTATAATACTTATTTGATGTGTATTTTTATTTTACATAAACCTGATAAATATGAGCAAATATTTGATAGAACTTTCAGTCCACTTGTTTTCGTCCAGTATTCGGACAACGCCAATCATAGAGGACAGCCTGAGCTGATTACATCACACGCAAAGGGTGTATTGACTGGGGCAGGAGTGAAAAGAGAACATGTTGTAAGGTGGAGTAATTTTAGGAAAGGATGTACGCATCAGGAGACAGAGACAAGATTATAAAGGACTTTCAATAGTAGGAATAAAGCCAATTCCCATGGAAATGGAATTCCTGCCTGCCCAGCCCATTGTGTCTGTTGCTGATTGTGCCTCCTGGTTGAGTCTGCCCCCCCTTGATTATTGTGTATATGAGAAGTTCTTTATGTGAATACATCCCTGTCACAGCTGGTGTGACCTTGTCAAGTAAAGGAAAATGGCAAATATCAGTTTCTTCATGATGTGGTGGTGTATTAGAAACAACTGGTGGCAGTCTTTGAACCAATGGCAGGTTAAGCCTGTTATGTGTGACAAGGATAATGTTATAATAATCTGATGAAAACCTGTGTATATATATATATATATATATATATATATATATATATATATATATATATATATATATATTGGTAATTGCAATTGCTTAGTGCTGTTAGTTTGCAATGTGAAATTATTTCACAAATATAAATATGTTTAGGAAAATGGTATAAAGCAACATGTGTTACCTGGCATTCTGAGAAAAAGGTTTTGAGTTACATGCACTTCCATCATCAAAGCTTTAAATTGTATCTATTATATTTAGAACTTTGCTGAAATTTATTTTAGTTTAGCTCCTATTTTAGTATAGTGAGTGTGTGTGTGGGGGGGGAATACACATAATTTGGATTTTTACCTTATGGCCAACATAAATCTTTCAGTGTAGCAAAATAGATATTAATTTACTTACATTAATACGTGTATCATGCTAGTTCTTCCTTTAATATTAGGTAAGTAATTACCAGAGCAAGTACATCAGTTGCATATTATGGGTCTCGGCTAAAGATTTTAGCATAGCGCCGGAGCTTACATCTTTAAAAAGAAGTCAGCAGTGGCAGCTTCCATATTTCTATCCTAAGAGATTCATTTTAAAGTGGCTTTTCTAAAGCCATGTTTACAGATACGGTATGCAACATTATCAATAAAAAATGAAATTGTACTCAGCAAAGAGTGATAAAACAACACTGGGATCAAATAACTTGGAAATTTTGTATACCTTGACAGATTCTGACACCTAAGATGATAATTTCACATATCATTATGAACTTTTTGTAATTGTTCCTGTAATGCGCATGATGACATTTTTTTTTTCAAAACTATGTTATGGTTAGTATAACAGTAAGACGGTGAACACTGGAGTCTCAGGAGCAATACACTGAAATGATTTCTTCTGACATGGCTTCTTGGCTACATAATACATTACTTTACCAGTCATCAAAGTCTTGCATGGTTGCTTTGTGATTTATTTTTTAGTAACATGTTTTGTCAGAGATGTGATGCTCAGAATCACTTTCTACAACACATGAAGCCATTTTCCAATTTTTCTCCTTGCTTTCGACAGAATTCCAAGTGGAATTCCCTTCAGTTCACTTATTTATAAGTGAGTTAAGCTTTGCACATTTTTTTCCTAGGAAGTTGGCAAAAAAAAGTATTTTTTCAGACACTGGAAACTTTAATAAACATGCATTATATTTTACCCTCTTTGTATAGTTGTTTTAAATGAGTAAACATCCATACAGTTGCAATGGTTTTTTCTTGAATGAGCTAATTCAGTGAACTTTAAAAATTATTGCCAAACCTGGGACAAACTAAATAATGAAAATACCATAGGTGACTTATCCTAAGGCAGGAGAGCTGGGAGTGGGATGGTTCAAGGCTCCCTTGATTAAAATGATTTCAAATATAATTAGTTGTATAAAAGTTATATAATAATTACATTAAAAAAACGCAGAATAACAATTTTACACAGCTCACAAAATATACCTTATCTTACATATATATATATATATATATATATAATGTGTTTTTATTATTATGGAATGGTTTGTAGGTAGAGATGAATAACCCTGATTGTATCTCGATTTCATAATGTCCCTAGCCTGGTCAGATTATCCATACCATATCTATTCATATCTAAAACCACTTATCTATCTTAATATTCTAATGGTTTATAAACAGGCATATGCAACAGTGAACCATAACTTCTGACATATTTTGCAAATCATGTCTGCCTCTTCAGACTTAAATGCCATCCAATCTAGATATATGTGTAAGTATAAAAAGCATTTCAAAATCCAGACATACTGTAAATGTAAAAAGACATATGCTGTATGTAAATTTAACACACATTGATATAAGTTAAAAATAATGTAAAATTATTGTGTCAACCCCAATGTGTGCAAACTAAACGTCTGGCGCATACAAAATCCAAGATGTCTTTACTTGGGAACCAAATATACTCTAGGGAAAAAAGAGAACCAAGACAGGAGTGTGTGATACCCATGTCAAAATGGGTATTGTTACTTGCTTAACCTATTTTAGATTTATCATGGTTACACATTTCTAATTGTTTAATTGCCTGACAAAACAATGTTGCCATAAAATCTCATATTCCAGGAAGCTATCAGACAGAAAAAAATAGGTGTGCCAAAGAGAAAAGTGCCAGATTTCAGGGGTTCCCGGAGTTCGCCTTAATCAGAACTTGGCAGTGTTGAAAAACTGTAGCGACTGGGGCCTGAACAAGTCTAAGATATCAAGCTTTGGCTTCACCAGTGCATTGCACAATGGGTGATGGACTTTGCCCACTCAGTGTCTAGTTTGTCTGCAGGAGGTGGTGCCAGCTGAACAAGTAGAACTGATGCAAAGTAGAGGAATGTAATGCAAAGCGTAGTCAGACAGGCTGAGGTCAGGAGAGACGGCAATCAGGAAAGGTCTGGATGAAGCCGGGATCCACAACCAAAGGTACTAGGCACAGTACCAAACCAAAAGACAAAGTCGGAAAAGTCCAGAGTCTGGAGAATACATGCAGGAGCCTGGAGACAATAAATGACCTCAAGCAACATCCTGAGTGCTAAGGCTGAGGCATCTCACGTCTGTGGAAGATTCTGGTCCTCTGAAGCAAAGGAACACAGTAGTTTTCAAGAAGTGACATGGCACAGAGCATGGAGTAAACACAACAAGGGAGCTTGGGGATTCTTGAACAAAACTGCAGGGATCTGTAACAGTTTGCGGTTCTCAGAATAGGTAGATAGAAAAACAATATTTTGGTCTTTATTAAGCCAAGGTTGTGAACAGTTTTTTTTTTAATATAGTCCCAATTATTATCATTATAAGTGTTTATCATTTACTATAGTATCTCCGTTTTATGAATTACAATGTTATTACACTTACTTCTTTCTCACTAAAGTGCAGGCATCTCTCTCCAGTGCATGAGGGCAGTTCTGACTTTGGGCATGCCGCTGTTCCCAAGCTTTATCAGTTTCGCCCAATCAGCTGGCCAATCAGGAAATAGTCTCTTAATCATTCCTGGCTATTTAGCTCGCTCAGACACAGCACTCAGTGTTCGTGCAACAAGTTGAGCCCCTAGCTTCCTAAGCTAGTTCCTGTACAGCAGTAGGCCCTGTGTCACTGGTGTTTATTTCCTGGATCCCTGGTATTTGACCCCTGGCTTGTGACCTGACCTTCCTTGCCTGCTACCTGCCCAGACCCCAGCCTTCCTTGACCATTCCTCTGCTTAGTGATTTGGTACCCTGTATCTTCTGCCCACCCTGGTTGCCTTTGGATTCTGCACCTTGGCCCTTCTTAGGGCTCACCCCACCTTTGTGCAAACCATAGCGCCCCCAGTGGCCATGTCTCCCCTAGCGTGACAAATGTACAGTTTATTAGCAGTAAAAACAATTTCCACATTTAAAAAAAAAACATGCATACAAATATACATTATATCCATATATACAAAACTCTGTTCTCTGTATTATAACATATCTTGTAATATGTAAGCTGAGCTAAGCAGAAAAAAAGAAACTGACAACCATGATCCAGTTAGAAAGAAGTGAAGTAAAAACATAAAATGCACAGTAAATTGAAAGGACATCAAAGTAAAATGCCGAGGAAGGCACAGATCTGTCCCCACGCATCGACACATGAAGATTTTGTGTTTAGTGGATAAAGTGATCTCATCAGTCGATAATTGCATGCAGTCACATTGAAGGTGGTATCAAACTCAAGCTGAAAGCTCATCTCCTACTTCATGGTTGTGCTAATTTATTAGGTGATTAGGCACACTGTGTATCTCTTTGCAATCAGAAGATAAAATGGAAACATGTGGAATCCAATTAAAATGTCTCTGGAAAAAAAAAAAAAAAACATCTCAGTCTGATTTCTTAAAATCTCTTGTGTTTGCATAAAATAATTAGCTTTGCTCCACTATCTCCTAAACACGTTTTATTTAAAATGGAAATAGGCTTTTGTTTTAATTTTGTCCAATTATGAGAGCATATGCATGTGTATATATCCTTTTAATATTCTTTCCTATCTCAATTGCAGTATCATTAAAGCCTAATTGAGCCTTAATATTTTAATAGTGGTATGAAGCCAGTCTGCACAAAAACAAGGAATGTGTATCATAGTCAACTGAAGTTGTTCTTGAAATGTTAAGGCTTTTTTTTCAAATGTCTAGCTGAAAGCACCTAAATCAGTGGGCCTGGTTTATAAAAGCTTTCCAAGGCTGGAGAAAATACACTTTTATATTTGAATCTGGGTGATCCAGCAAACCTGCAATTAATTTATTCGAACCTTGGAGAGCTTTAACCTTCCTAGCGGTTCATTTCTTTCTGGCTTTATATGTCAAAAAGCGGTACATTTTTTTCATGAAAATTTTTTTTCATTGTAGGCCTGTAGTTCTTAGGCATAACTCACCAGAATATGTCCAAACAAGAATCTGAGTAAAATAAAGTTTGAAACACAAAATCATGTCATAATAATAATAAATAAATTTAATAATAAACTTTAAATAAAAAACCCAAAAATCTGAGGTTTTTATGATTTTTCTCATAAAATAATAAACAACTAATAAACATCCCGGGTGTGATATATTTTTTAAAAAAGGGACAGCACAGAGTCCAACATCGCAATCTGGGCTGTAGAACCAGGTTTCCTTTCTCATCTTTCTCCCATTGTCATCACGCTTAGCGCAACACACCACGCACATCCTCGTTGACGCTTCTTTTCTTGTGCTTGGTGGTATGTGGTCCATAAAGTGGCGACCAGTCAGGTGTTCTGGGTTCACCACTGCGGTAGCACGGCGTCCAACTCTATCCGTTTCTGCTCTTTGATATAAAATCATGGTGAAGTACAGGCCTGTCATTCTTTGCTTTGAAAGACATTGTTCCACCAGATGCCTAAACATTTTTTATAATATTTTCTCTGTTGTTTTCTAACAGCAGGATAAAAAGTCATCGCCTGGTCAGCTCTATCAACACCCCCCATGGTACTGTTGTAGTCCAGAACAACCTGTGGTTTCACAATGTCTTTCCCTCCTCTTGTTCTAGCCATAGCAGTGGCGGCCAGTAATCAAATGTATTGACAGGTAGGCAGTGCACTGTAACAGTGTATCTCTCACTCCAACAGTCAGAAAGATACTGGCTACTTTGTATTGGATTCAATACAGTTATTTGTATTGAATCCAAAACAAAAAATTTGAATTTCCCGCCGGTCACGCCCACCGGCAACACCCACTCGGACATCACCGGGAACTCCTCCGGTGACTCATCAGTACAGAGACTGTACTGTTGCAGGGGGAAGACAGGAATAGAGGAGCCTTCAGGAAGATGCGATCGCTGAAGCAGAACAGAGGAGGACGCCGGCAGATAAGGTAAGGCTTTATTTATCATTAATAACTCTCCTTTACCTACCCCGAGTGACACACTCGGGGTTACCGCTAGTGAGGTTAATATATCAGGGCCAGTGTTTCTCAAACTTTTTAACATAGCCTTCAGGTTTTCAAGGAACCCCTTCTATAATTATTATTTCCAGTTGTCAGTAGGAAGAATGTCTTCTACATTGCTGGCCATTGGGTCGACTGTTAACCTGTAGAATGCATTCTTCTATAACATCAATATTATCTATCATCTATACATCTATCATCTATATTAGTTGAATCATGTATCTGGAGTGAAAAGGTAGACATTAGAGAGTTATGTAGACTTTCAAGCTTATGCTCGACCATCTTGAGTGTGATGCAATGATGTTTTCACGCAAGCATCACGCTGACGAATGGCTGCTGGGAACACGACGTGTATTATAGGTTCGACTCAATCTGACTGTGGGTCCAACTAGAATCCCATCTATAGGTGGGAGATTACCTTTTGAGAGAAACAACCCAAACAAGTTTAGGGGAGCTATTGCTGAATAATTTGTGTATAATAAAATGTAATGAAATAAAGTGTATCTAAACTCAAAACCATATTGCAGTGTTAGATGAGGTGTATAAGTTTTGGGCTCACTTCATTGAATCTATGGATTCATGGTTGTCATCCATGCTGGACTTGTTTCACGTCTCTTTTAAAACCTTTCTTAATCTCAATTACACATAGGTGGGGGATTAGCAGTTTACACAAAAAAAAAAACTGTTTTATCTTTCCATTTAAAATGACAAAAAACAAAACAATATGAGAGACACTGCGTTTCTGGTAGGAATAGGTATTTAGATTACAGATAGATCCCGGGTTACATACGAGATAGGCACTGCTGGTTTGTTCTTTAGTTGAATTTCTATGTAAGTCAGAACAGGTACATTATTTTAATAAATGCAATTAGGACAGATGTTTGTCTCAACATATTATTAGACAGCATGGTGTCAGTTACTGTATAAAATCCTGGCTGTAAGCTAATCACAAACAAATCAAAAAAAAAAATTAAAATCTAAAAATAAAAACAAGTATTTGCTGGACACACATTAATAAATATAAAATGCTTTGAATTTGGTAGAGTACTCTCAAGTAAAGTAAAACTCAAAATACAAAAAGTCACCAGGAGGTAGACACATGCAAAGCTGGAAAAAAACTTTCCCCCTGTTCCTGATGGTTTTTTTGTTCTTTGTTTACCCTGAATGGTACTGCCAAGAATAGATTTAGATAGCAGAGACACAGATGCATTCACAGCAGATGTGTGTTACTTTTTGTTTAAATCTTTCAGTCATTTTAACAGTTAAAAAAAATAGAAAAAATATATAAAAATAAACCCTTAGAACTCTAAACAAGAAAATTACAATTTGTTTTTTTGAAACATGGGAGGAATTTCACTGTCATATTTGATGTTCCTGACAGAAGAGAGGACAGAATATGGGTCGTCAAGCATTAAAACAGCAGACCGTTTCCATTAAAAACATTTCAAGCTTTCAAGCGTTTTAGGCATTGATAGATGTATACTAATACCTGAAAGAAGACTTAATTCTGTAAATGGTTATGTTGTCAGTTGAAAGGCTAATTGATTGAGATAAAATAAACATTTCTAGCTAGTCAATACCCGCAAACAGACTGCTGTAAAACACTTCAAAGAAAGGGATTGGTATTATTTATATATTTTTTCTTGGTTTTAGAAATACATACAAACAATAATCTTGAGCTAATTAACATTCAGTACAGATTTCAGAATGATGTGGTTTGGGCACACTGTAATAAAATACAGGGCTGTATCACTATAGCTCTTGAAAATTGTAAGGTATCAATCCTCAATTGATTTATTTGCCTTCATTAAAACAGTTGATTGCTACAGGTAACTCTTGCTTTTTTGTCCCCCGTCACATGACCACATAACCTAAAAAAATTGTATCCTATTGAGATTTTGGAACAACACCAGTGGATGGAGTTTTATACAGATTCCACCTTCAGTGATAATTATATTATTCCTCCTTTTTTCGACACATTTCACAAATTTATTCTACTTTCTTAGGCAATTGATCGATGTAGTATAGACAGGAGCAATACACCTTCACTAATCAGTTTCCAGGGTTACACTTTTTACCACTAATGGAAGATGGCCGCCTAAACAGAGAGCTCTGTGTACCGAGAGGAGAAAAAGAGACGAGATTAACAACGACAACTGAGCGTGGTGTGTTTATAAAGCTGCTTCATCTTCCAACATTGTCGGAGAATGACTAAAAAGAAGAAAGGTCCCAAGATGGCGTTGAGTCATCTTTACCATCTACTCCTGTGGCAAAAGAGGTAGAAGAATCTCTGGTAAGCACCAGTCCTGGATCACCCGGGCCTCCCCTGACAGCCCGGGTGAGTCCTTTCTTCCTTTTTACCACTAATGTAACTTCCTGTAGCCGAAACCTGATGCACAGGTTGTTTTTGCCGTAGTCACCTCTTCCGCTTCCACTTGGGACTAATCAATAGATAGAGTAGATATAGTAATAGATAGACTTGACT
The DNA here is from genome assembly GCF_032062135.1 of Pyxicephalus adspersus. Taxonomy (NCBI): domain Eukaryota; kingdom Metazoa; phylum Chordata; class Amphibia; order Anura; family Pyxicephalidae; genus Pyxicephalus; species Pyxicephalus adspersus. The sequence goes on from NC_092861.1 coordinate 110,325,504, forward strand.
ACATCTAAGCATGCGATGGCATAGATTGGTGTTAAAACTTGGCAGTGCATACAGAATATAAACAATGTAATATTCCTGATTTCAAAGGAAGCAGAATAAAATCTGCAAAAGGCGTTGAATAAGAAAGGAATAAAATAATTATCACTGATAGTGGAATCTGTATAAAACTCTGTATTAGTTAGTGTTGTGACTTTTGTCGAATTTTAATAAATCAATGTCTTAAATAAATATTGAGTTATTAGATCAAGTTTCTTGGTGTCTGAAAAGTCCACTAAACTCAATAGGATAGAAAGGTTTTAGGTCCAACAACAGCCAACTGAACAAGCACACATGCTGAAAACCTTGCTGCTAATTGTAAAGCAGTGGCTTCGTTTTTCAGGCTGGAACAGAAAGTGATGTTTCTAGCATGATCCTCAGGTAAATGCCTTTGCAACCGATTCCCCCAAAATATTGCCTGGAAAACCATATACAGGAACATTTAATGTTGCCAAACATACTGAAAAATAGACTTTGTGTTCACATACCCTTTTATTCAGATTTGTACTGTTTCCGACAAAGGAATTCCACATGTGCTAATGAACTTATAATAACCAACAGTAATGAATGGCACCTTTTGGCCTTTGAATATAGGTGGTCAGCAGAAAGAGAAGTGCTTATGTGAGATGCAGTACTGTAAGCTGGAAAATCACTTGTCCTTTCTTAGTTGTATAATAATATACGCATATATATGCATATCTACAGAGTATCTCTAGTGTTTCACTCCGGAAATGAACAGAGTGACTGTGCTCTCTTCTTCTTAGCTGCTCTGGTCCTAGATGTATATCTCCAACTCCATTGTCTTTTCCATCATGTGAGCAAATTTGCATTTAGAATTGCAGGAACAAGGGAGTGGTGGTTTGGCATTTAAATTTATATTTATAATTTATTTTTTTACTATATTATATACCCCTAAGTAATAGCATAGTGTAGGTTTTAAGTCACTACATCTACAAAATATCAAGTGGTCTATTAGAACTCTCTTGTGATATGTGCACTTTGCTGAAGCTGTTTGAGCACAGACTGTGCGCAATTAGCTTCTCCTAGGATAGCATTAGCCAGGAAAGGACATTTCCAGTAGTGCTCAGTGCTAAGTTGTTTGGGTTCATAATGTACATGGGTAGATCAATGAACAGGAGTCCGCTGTATTTCACTGCTCTTCAACCAGACACCTTCCATAAAGGTCCCGGGCACCCAAGTGGATTAGCTGGAACACATGGGAGGGGGCAAATTAGAAGGGGAGGGTTCCACCTTCATATGACCATAAATGTAATGACGTGTATTCAACATATTTAACTAGTGGAAATTATAACATGTTTTTTCGTGTTTCTTTTTTTATTTTTACTTGGTTGGGGATTTTTATTCAGCAACAATATATAGCTTTACTAGTGTGAGAAAAGCCATAATGAGCTGCTGTCTGCACAAAAGCGCAAAAAACAAAAAAATAGCTTCAAGTAAAAATGGTATAGTAATCTAGTTATTTCTATCTTACTGAGGAAGTCAATGGGAAACACTGTGACCTTGATAAACATTATGGTTTTATTCAAATTCTTCATATCTGAGGGCATAGCAGGTAAGAAATTACCAAAAATAATTCCTTTTTGATAATATCCCATCGGCTCAGTCAGCATACATTATTCTGTAGTTTTCAGTTATTTCCATGAAGAGGTCTCGTGTGATCTAAGTCCAGGTTCAGATGGAAGCTTTCCGTGCCTATAGTTTTATTTTAATTTGAAATGTTATGATGCTCCGAGACGTGAGAATATTCCTAAACTGATAGTTTGACAGAATCACATCGCTTCCTGTTGATATCAAAACTGAGATAATGCAGAGATCACAAGCTCATTGAGGTGATTGTCCTGCTATGTTTTTCAGTTTACAACTAAAAACCCAGTCAACTACTTGTTATCGTATAAAATAAGACAAGGTGATTGCTAATTAAAGAACAAATCTCCGCCATGAAATGGTTCTCATGAGATATCAGCTCTAGTGCTGCATCTGATAAATAAAACATTGTTTTTTGTGACAAAAGCTCAGCTTTGTATGTTTATTTGTGGTAAAAATAAATGTGAATTTTACCAAAGAATCACTTGTTCTTTCCATGTATCACCTATTCTCTCTCCAATGCATAATCTAATCTTTTACCCTTGTCATAGAATTTAACCCCAATTGAACCCTTTTGATTGATGTAATGCTGGTAGGATGCATATATGGTAATAAATATTTGTTTTGTTTTTTATCTTTTTTTGTAGCTTCTAAGTGCAGCAGCAAAGGCAAACTTTATGAGACTCATTTATTGAAGCTCTCCAAGACTAGAGAAGATAGACTATCATGGGTGATTCAACGAACTTGGAATGGGTCTGGTCCAGGACTGTAAACATTTACCAACTAATAGCAAATTATTTTTTAAGAAATCCATTCCAGGGTTGCTGGATCACCCAGGTTCACCTATGATAGTCTATCTTCTCCAGTCTTGGAGAGCTTTAATAAATCAGGCAGGATGTAGGAGAGTTTGGTTCTCTGCATTTTTATGCAAACAGCAGCTCAGCTCTCCTGTGGTCTGACACCTCCATAAACAGGGCTGTTATGTGAGTGAAAGTGCTGTTAATTAAAAAAGAGTTTACAGTGTGTGTAATTGCCAGAGAGATGGACCACTACTGCGTGTGTGACTGTGCTCCTACATGCACAGGGCATTTTAACCTTTGCTCCGGAACTTGGCAGCCTTAAAAAAATGTAAAAGAGCACAATTTACTGTAGATGTAGGTTACATTTTAAAATGAATGGTAAACTAACATGTTTAATTATGGGTTGTAATTATTTATCTCACTTCTATGTATTAATAAGCATGTACTCTACTCTATGGCCCTGATTCATCAAGCAAAATCGGAAGCTCGCTTGCGCATTCGTATTCGCAATCCGAAATCGTAAGCCGTGGCGCAATTCAGCAGCTGAATGAGCTCGCAGCCGGAGGTGCGCATCTCCGGCAGCTTTACACTGGCGAGCTTGCATTAAAAGTCACTGTGCCCCTAAAAAATCATTCTTTCTAATGGCACACATAATACCCCGAAAGTACGCGGGTCCAGCGAGCGCAGATTTCATTGATGAATCAGGGCCTATATATCTATAGATCCATTGTAATATTATGTTTACTATAAACAAGGTCAAAGACTGGCAATATCAAACACTCTGAGCCAGCTTTTGAATATAAAACAATCAAATGGATCAAGACACCCCACCAATCTCAGCAGTTTATAAACTGATAGCTATATTCCAGGGTTGATGATCAAGACAGAAGGGATGGGCTTCATCTTTTTTTTGTTGCAGAAAAAAATGAATTAAATGCTTATTTCTACATAAAGTTTTTTACTGTTTTATGTAAAGTAAACATTTTAGCGTCATTTTAAGGCCTCCCCTAAACATGTTATTTAAAGGATCTCTGTATTTTCAGTGTTGCCTTCTCCCTACCGAAGAGTTTTTTAAAATTCAAATTACCGTATGGTATTACGTGGCAACTCATTTTATCATACTTGAATGTTAACGTACTTTATCATACTTTAAATGTTAACTCCAGGGCACTCTTCATTTCTTGTTACACCAACACTTAAGGGCCATTCTAAATCTCAAGCTAATATATCAGACTGGGCACCTAATCAATTCCCCTGATGATAATGTTTGATCCTTTGACAGTTCCCCGTGTGTATTGTTGTGGATTTGGAGGGGGGTAACAAAAGTACATTAAAAGGTTTCATAACTTCATTGCCAAGCTATTACACAGGTAATTCTGGACATATAACACATATATGTGAATCTAATAAATCAGATTTAGAAAGGATTAAAAATGTGAACTTGCTTTTACGGACTCCCCTACTTATATGGAATGTAAACCAATGTGTTCTTGAAAACATTACAAATACCAATCATTAGGAAATAGTAAAAAAGTTAAAAATGCTAACAAAAAAGAGTCCAAATATTTTAATTTTGTTTTGGGTAGAGGTGGCGACAAACTAGAATTTCTGTTAAAGGTCCCTTTAAAAGCTAAACTAGTCCTGAAATTGACAGTCCTAAAAGACTTTAAAAGCTGCCCATGGACCAGACTTTCTGTGCTGCAGCTAAGCCATAAACCTAGGTCTACGTCCTACCCCCAGCTCATGATTGGACATTGAAGGAATTGCATCTCACTACTCTGCTTGCTTCATTATTCTTCTATCAGCAAAATGCAGCACACCTGATTGCTTCGTAGTAATTGCAGTACAGCAAATTTAGAAAAAAATAATAATAAGTCACATGCAGGTACTTACAATAGGTTTTTTTTAAAAAAGTAAAATCATATTATTATTATTTAGGAATACATAACTGCATTAATTGTTTTTTTTTTTTTTTTTTATTCCTCTTTAAAGTTAAAGTGGACCTCTTATCACATTTCAACATCATGTAAAAGGGTGGGTATCTGTTATACATAATGGAAAAAATTTGTTTTTTTTAACTTTTTTGGGGAGGATCCCTGTGTCACATGTCTTAGGTGCCAGTGGGCTGCTCCTTCTGCACATGCTCAATCTCAGACAAGCACAATAAAATTGCCACAACTGGCACCAAGACGAAAAAATAAAGATAGTGACACTTGACGGAAAAGTGAGCCCAGGAAAAGAAGGAAGCAGAGACCGCACAGGACTCCCTGGGCTCAGTTTGTGGATGAATTAAGGGCTTTTCATTAGTAAAGGTAAATCTTTTTTTTTTTTCGTGAATGCTGCACTTTAATCTACATTAAAATGAATGCCTTTAAAATATACCTACATATGAATATGAATAAGATCTCCTTGATGCAAAATAACCTTAAAAATGAATGAGTTAAATGAATGCCTTAAAAAAATGTTTCTACATAGTTTGCAATTATATATGCACATGGAGGAGATATTAATGCTCTTTACATATGCAAATATTGTGCTATATTGACACTGCAAATGTATTAGAAAGAGTAGAATGACTTTTAGGCTGTCAGTGTCATTGAATGACCATATTTCAGCTGTTATTTAACAATCATACTGACTATACTGTTTGATATAGAGAAAGCTACTAGATGGAGAATATACAGATTTGTATTCACAAGTCAGTTTGTCCTTCTCAGTTTGATATAATTTAGCAAGAGAGGAAAAGCGAAGCAGTACTGAGCAATACAAGAATATTTATACATAAAGAATGCTTGTGCTAACCATTAAGTACTGGGACATTTTACAAAGCACACAAGGTAAAGCTGTGAGTTGCTCTGTATGATAAAAAAAAAAAACCTGACAACTTAGGTTGTTTTATCCATTGAAGTGTAGGTACTGTAATTCATTTTTTCAAAAACAGAGCTGACATATCTGGGGCATTTTCAGACTTTACTGCAGACGAATAGTTTTAATGCATAACAGGCTCCCTGGAATGAAGATACTTTAGGAAAAAGACTAATGACACTACAAAATCTTACAGTGACATTTCTCTTTGATGTGACAGCAAATTGTAATGCATAAAACAGTATCAATAGCTTCAGGTTTATGCAAATACTTGTTTGGGTTTTTTTGCTTATTTTATTTTTTACTGTTCACATTTTGGTTTACTCCTAATATGTAGTATTATTTTGTTTTTTGTATGACTATGATTATATAATCATGAATATATTTATGGCTTTTTATTGTTTAAAATTTTAAGTGATCCAGCAGCATGAATAAGTCAATTGTAGTCAGCAAGATTGCAATGGCCAATAAGGGTTATTTCCTCATTTTCTCATTAGCAAAGGTTTAGTCCTGACAAAGTTTCATTCGAGAGCTTGCAGAGAGTGTGTGAGGTGAGTTAGAAGCTATATTGTTCTCTACAGTGATATTTGCAGTGTGATGGACTTTATATTTCTGTATTACCTCCCACATTTTTACATATATTATTACATGGAAAAGACTATTTTTTTTAGACTACCCTGTACTTGTAGTTTAGCTACTTTGCTCCTATTGATGCAGCCATGCCCTCAGAACTGCATCTCCCAAGAACCTCTTCAGTATACAGAGTGTGCCTGATTTATTAAAGCTCTCCAAGGCTGGAGAGGATACACTTTCATCAATGAAGCTGGCTGATCTAAAAAACCTGGAATGGATTTCTTAAAAGTAATTTGCTATTTGTTTTGATACCTGGACCAGATCCATTGAAGACTTTCTCGGATCAGGTTTTCTTGTAAATTAAAACAGCAGCATAGTTTTGCTGGGGCAAATAAAAATAATGTATGGATTCTGAGTTGGGCAAAGAGGTGTGGGTATGTAGGGCCTGAGTTATTAAAGCTCTCCAAGGCATACACTTTCAGCAGTGAACCTGGGTGACCCAAAAAAATGGATTGGATCTGGTCCAGGATTGTAAACTTTTTCTAACAAAAAGCAAATGACTTTAAAAAATCAATTCCAGGTTTTCTGGACCACTGAGGTTCATTGTTGAAAGTGTATCCTCTCCAGCCTTGATTCTGTAGTTCAGAAGGCATGGCTGACAACACTGGTTGGACTTTCAGGATAGCAAAGGTACTTTTCCTTAATGTAAAACCCTTGTAGGCATAATTTGAACCTAGTTTTATTATATTTCTATTTTTTAATAGCATAGGGAGGGGTGGGGTTACATTTTGTGCCCTGCTGGGGAGCTTTACCCCATCTATGTGTTCTAATGACCCTTGTCACCAGGACTAAAAATGGAGAAGCTAAAATTTTCAGTAGTCAATAAATAAAATATAGAGGGCAAATCTTCCAGTGGGCCCACATGTCCTGGTCAGAACAATTTTTTTATTGCTCTTTGGTTGCATTTTTTTTAGCCTTGGACTACTTATGAGTTTTTCCTTTTTTATATTGATGTCATGGGCTACAAATTGTTGCAAAAATGATATTGCATGCACAACAGTATGCACTTCTAGATGTTTCAGCAGCCATACAATGTAAGGACTTGCCTGCTAATGCATATGTTTAGTGACGTCCTCACAGTTTCGAGTTAAAGTTTGTGCAATACAAATATTAAGATTTGGGCGAATTTACTGTTATTTAGTTTGGTTCTAAAACAAGCCACTTATATGATTTGTGACAGTTTAGGTAAATATTGGTGGGTTAAATTCAAAGTGTACAAAGAGATAACAGAGACTTGCAAGTAAATATTTATTGATAAAAATACAGATAGATGTAACAATGCAGTAACAAAAAATATTATGTATATTAAAAGATAGGTAGCTGTGAAGATAAGTAGAAAATGCCAAGGTGTCACATCCAATCTAAAAGTATGCCTTGCACATGATTACAGACGTGTTGTGTATAGAAAATTCTGGTTGATACTACATTAGTAGTGGATTAGTAGTGGATTTTTATTTTACATTTTCACAACAAATTAGACAATGGCCAGTGCTTGACCATTTTTGACCAATGATTATCCTTAGCCAACATTTTACTTTTTTTAAAGATGCTGGCTAAAGGATGAGTTGCATTCCTCCAGGATGACCTCATGAAAGGTACATGTATGTTAGCAAGGTTTATATCTATATTGGTAAAACTTTATTATATGGTATTAAATAAAATTGTACCCAACAACTAATAACCTGTATGACCAACAAAACTGTACAATGATCTGGCAAAAAATTGATTTAGTATTTGAAGTGACAATACACACAAATAATATAATATATTATAGAATTTACAAACTTAATGTGATACTTACTGCTGATTTCCTTATCTGTTTACTGTTAAACAGTGCCAAATTTTACACTGTTCAGTTTAGTTTGTCATCTCACCATCTGCAATTAAATTGTAGTTGGCATTAAAAAACACACCAAGGACAGAGTGAGTCCTGAAGCCCCAACAATAATTACATAAGCACATTAGAAGCTTGGCAATAAAAGCAGTTCAACCACTGGATATTTTAAAACAGAGTAGAAATGCAATTACGGCAAATGAAGCAGGCCTTATAATTTCATATTTAGCGGATGAAACCACAATGCTCAGTATGTGTGTATTATGTGATTGTGTGACTACATGTGAAAACCCATGTCCCTTGTATATAGGTGAAACTAAAACTGTCAATTATTAGTTTAAGGTAATCTCTATAGCTGATACTAGCAAAGATCAATAATATTTTCACCATGTGTTTATGACTCCTTTAATGCACAGCAGTTTTTTTATTTATATATTTATTATATTTTTCCATTTTGGCTTAATGAGCAAAACTGAATTTTCTCCCCTTGCATTTATATTAACCTAAGCAGTAAAGATGATTTATGAAAATAAACATTTAAAGAACCATTTTATTTATATTTGCTCACCACAGCTCTGCCAGCTTAAGTTGCAACAAAACCATTTCATTTGAATGGGAATTATTGCTCCAGGAGCTTAAACTGATTTGTTTCAATAATTTGTTAAGGGAACTTTAAGAAAAAGGCTTGGGGTTCGAATTTGGATGTTTCAATTTCAACATTGTTCACTTGGTCTGAAGCAAATAAAGGAGAAGAAGTCTAATGTTTGGCGATTGGATTTGGTGCCCACTCAGCCTTCTTATTAAATATCCTTGCTGTCGTAAGCCGTACTTGGCATCTATAATCAGCTACCAACTGGTAGCTGTACACTATACCTGGTATTGTCTGCCATCTGGAATCATTGAGACGTAGACTAGACCTACATTGACAGGCTGCCAATGACGTGTTAAGTGTTTGGCTCTGCGAATCCAGCCAGCAGTTGATGAAAGGCACAACGTACAGCTCAAAGAATCCAGACAGTAGCCACTGAAAGGATGAAAGACTGACAATAACTTTGCGGAATTTGCTGAGCTGCATGTTGTACCCGGTAGGGAGGTTTAACCAGTACCCCAGTGTTAAGGAGTTAGGGTGTCTGGTGTACCTCTGTACAGCAGTTACAGCTAAACACTGTAGTTTTTGTATGGAGGTTTAACCATCTGGTACCAAGTATATTCAAGTCTACCAAAAATTAAACTTAAAAACTCTACAGAAATCAATTAATTGTATTGAATTATACAATGTTGGTCCAGATTCTACCACAAAAAACTATAAACAACCCCACTAAACAACATTAAAGGAATGGCATGCCTTCTATGGTGCCCCTTAAGCCGCATAAAATGCCCCTCCCATGGCTATAAAGTTTACCCCCCTTTCTATTGCACAGTGTTCTGCCGTTATGTGTAGGGACATTAGATTGTGAGCCCCTTTGAGGGGCAGCTAGTGATACGACTATGGACTGTACTATATGAATTCTGTGTAACAATATTATTAATAATAAATGTGGGAGTCTTCCCATGCCACAACTCTTCCCATGTTCCTTCCAAAACAGTGGAGTTTATTTAGGCAAAGCAAACAGAGACAAATTTGTATGTTCACCAGGTATGATGACTACAGCTTTTATTATGATGTAGTAAATATAAACATTTTTGCTTGGTAATATGTATAATAATAGTGTGGCCATTTTGTGGGAGTGGTATGGGTCAGATCACTTTTTCCATAGAAGACATAGACCCAGTATCCAAAATCTGACCCTAGAATAAAGGGTGTGGATGGAGGCCTTACTGAAATGATTGTTGATGAGCAGTATGGTGCTCTTATACTCAACCAATGAAGAGCCAAGGGCCACTGCAAGATGAAGTTCCTGTATTTCCTGAAAAAAAGGATTAGCAATTTTGAGCCAATCCTCCATTTCTTTCATGAACTATGGGCTATGAGTGCAAGAGGACTGAATTAGCTCTAGCCCCAACCTTCATTAAGGACGTGGCCCATGCCCCCAATCCAACATGGACCGAGACAGAACAAGTTTGACTGCCCTGTAGTCCCGATATGTACTTATGTGTAGCTGGTATACTCCTTGCATAATACATTTTTAAAACATTGCAGAACAATCTGGCAGCCAAGTCAAAATGCCACAACTCACAATGGAAAGTGAAGATTGTCTTACAAAGGCAGACCCTTAACTTCCAGAGAATGGGGTCACATAGCTGTGTAGCCAAAGCTCACTGTGGACTGAAGGGATTAGATGATACAGATGCTTTTGGGCACTATTGGTGTCTCTTTGCCTCAGTAATGCCACCTGGGAAACAATACACAAATTCCAAGTACTCTTTCCCAGGAGGCAGTGAGAAGGCACAGGTGGTGCCTACAAAAACATCATAAAGCTGAGGTCAAATGAATGTACTTTTTATTTTTGATTCTTTTTGAGGTTTTTTAGCTCTTTTATGTGAGGTGAGGGAACCTGTAATAAGTTAATCTTACACTCTGTTGAAAATGTTAGGTATGGAAAACTCTGTAAAAATGGGTAAACCTATGTATTAGAAGACATAATTCCTAGGCACAAATCGAAAGACCGCATAGGACTTTTTGTGCACTTTCTGAAAAAAAATCCCTTTTTTATTAAAAGTGATAAGTGAAACTGAAAAAAGGTTTTGTGACAGAGTGGAATTACAATACATACTTTGCAACCATTGAGAAATTTATGGTATATTTAAAATCAAGTTCTTGTGTCTTAAGTTCAGCTTTAATTTGTCTGTTCTTAAAAAAGGTCTACAGTTTTCCTTTTCTCCATAATAAACATCCTTGAGGCTGCTCTTCTCTAGATGAAGTCCTCCTGGCACAGTGTTTCCCAAAACAAAGCCACATTGCCTGCCAGCTATACAAAAACCACTTTCTGAAAACCAACATGAACTTTAGCACTTTTGGCACAAATTAGAATTTTTTGCAATGAATAATGCATAGTGGGGTATCTTTTCACAGTGGAAATGCTGTTTTTTTCTGCCTTTGGTTTGTTCTTACAAAATAACAAAAAATAAAAAAGAATTTGTGTAAAAGAACTGTGTTTTATCCTTGTGTAAGGTGTAACAGTGTAAGTCCATCCAATTAGTTTCCTTTTAGGATACATTGGAGAAGGTTCAGATCTCTTTTGGGTTTATACTGCTTTCCAGGAAGATTTCCCCTTTCCCCTCACTGTGGCAAGCGGGAGAAGATCTGTATCTGAGACACAGATAGCAAAAAAAAGCTAACATTAGTTCTGGCCTCCCTTTAACTACAAAAAAAATGTTTGTTATGTTGTTGGAATTTTTTTTTTTACTTTTTGCCTGGTCACTAGAAAAGTAATTTAGAGAATCAAGTTATGGACTTTAATTCAGTTAAAATTAAGCTCATGACTTATAATCAATTAACCTGCAGCCTTCTGGTATTCATATGTCACATATCCCAGGGGCTGCGGGTGCCTATTTTGTGCATGCTCTTGTAGAATGTAAAAGAAAAATGTTCCAATCTTACTTTGCATGTGTAAGATTGGCACATTTTTCCTTTTTTCTTTTAGGTGCACTGCACACAGCACAATTGGGTGGCATGAGAAGATCCCAGGAGAAGAGAAGGAAGATGGCAGCAGCTGGTGTCCGGTCTGTGCTCGATGTCCATTCCAGGAATCAAGACAGGACAGCGCGGGACCTACTGGACTGAGACTCGCGGAGGGATTGATAGTTTTCCACCTATAAAAGGTTTTTTACTGAAAGTTCCACCTTGAATGAATGAGGGATACTCTTTTATTTGGAGCAAGGTATATATTTTATTGTGTTGCAAACTACAACATTTTTTTACAATGGTAAAGGTCCTTTTTTTTTTTTTTTTTTAAACAACTTTAAGTTCCAGAAAATAGATGTTGTAGCAAAATTATTTAATTTGAGTTGCATGGCCATGCTCTAAAAAGCAGTGAACAGCTGTGAACAAGCCCTATGTCAAACTGGAACAACCTTAGCTAAATAGAGAGGGAATGCTATCAGCAACATATAGCACCTTACATACATCTCCTGCATTGTGCACTTTTCACATCTCATCTCACAATAATGTAACTCCAATTGACACTTGTCTCAGTAACTTGTGCTTTTAACAACAATTAACACCTTGATTGCAGAAATACAATACGGCCAATATGTGGAGTTACTACCTCTTTTTTTATTTTCCAGTTTTTCCTTTAACCTAACCTGTTGTTGAGAAGCACCTGCTAAAAAAAAACTTAATAGCTAAAGTTGAAGCTGAAAGAAATGTGAATTTAGATCTGAATGAGCCAGCACAAGAACTCATGTATTACTTCTCCATTCTGCCATTTGCTTTGCTTTAAGAAACTCTTAAGGGGTTGTTCACACCATTGAAATGTGATAACACATTCATTACCCACAATAATACAATGTGCTTCCACCCCTTCTAAGTGACATTCCAGTCTACCTTGGAGATGGATGTGGAAATTGTAACAGACCTGTTAGTGTAATAGACCCTCAAGCTTTATGAATCTTTTATCAATAGTGCACTTCGATATGTTTATTTGTAGAATACATTTTTTATAACTATATTAACCACCTGAGCGTTACACTGATTTCTAGATTTCTGTTCCAAAAGCGTCACAGGTTTTCATGAAATTTTTTTTTTTAAATTGTAGACCTGTAACTTACAGAAATATGTCCGAATAGGGTTCTAGTAGATATCATGAATATAAAAA
>NC_092861.1:110339061-110384873 GCF_032062135.1 Pyxicephalus adspersus
GGGGATTTTAGTGTAGGCGAAAAAATACGGGCTTAACCAAAAGAGCAAAAATATTTAGTGCGAGAAATTACGGGCTTAGCGGTTAGGGGGTTAAACATATATAAACTAATTAGAAAATCAGAATAATTAACTCCAGAGCTGTTTTACCTTAGGTAACATCATAACCGAATGTAGTGCTACTAGAAAATGCTTCAACTTAAGATCTACATTTATTTTAAAGTAAATAGGTATTTGCTTTGTTTGTCGGTGCTGGCCCTTTGTGGGGGTTTGAATCAGATATATGAAAGAATTCTCCCATATGCTTACCTTGTATGTAATGGGTAGGATAACATTAACAACCAAACATCAGTTGAGAGTTAAAGAGTTTACGCTTACTCCTTTGTGGGTGAATACTAAACCTCCTTATAATAATTCAAATGAAACTTTTTCTAGATGATCTAGAATAAAATTGCTCTCTGACATGATTATGGAAAATGAAATCTTTCTCCCAGCTTCAAGATGAATTTGGGCTTGAATCAATTCAATATTTTTATTTTCTTATATTGGCATTTACATTTTTAGGTATTGAAAAGATTCAAACAATAGAAAGATTAGTGATATCAGGGGAATCTAATGGCTCTATTTATAAAACATACAATCAGACGTTAACTCAAATATTCCCTCCAGGTCCATGTGTTTCAAAGACAGTAATTGATTTCCACCAGGGAATAATTAAGGTAATGTTAGATTCCTTGTTCTATAAATAGAGCCCGAAAGGTCTGATTTCTAGAATTTATTCTAATTTAATAAATAAGCAGAAAGAACAAAATTGGACAAAGAAGTGGGTCCGATTATTGTAAGTCAATGGTAAGAAAAGTTGAAAGAGGCAGAGTTAGTTTCAATTTCAAGTTTGGATTTAGAAAAATGCTACATGTTAACACTTATGGAAATATATAGTTTATGTAATTGTAATTTATAGGGCCTTTACTCCTTTGCTAATTTGCAAAAATGGGTTAAAAAAAAATGAACTGGCACTGTAATATTTTGACTCCATATTGGGGCTGAAACATGTGGAAACATTACTCTGTGTAACTCCCTACTGTAGACAGTGTGTATGAGTAGGTGCTCGTACGGTGTCTGTCCTGGGACTTACCACTTCTGTAGCACCAGTACAAAATAGGAAGGGGAGGAGGCAATGGGCCTGATTTAATAAAGTTGTCCAAGGCTGGAGAAAATACACTTTCACCAGTGAAGCTAGGTGATCAAGCAAACCTGGAATGGATTTCTTCAATGTCATTTACTATTTGCTAGCAAATGCTTTGAATCCTGGACCAGATCCATCCCAGGTTTGTTGGATCACCCAACATCACTAGTGAAAGTGTATTCTCTCCAACCTTGGAGAGCGTTAATAAATCAGGGCCAGTGACTCAATTCAAGTTCTTTAAGGAAAGTATTCCTTTTTTTTAAATGTTAATTTATCTATAACTTACATTCTTGCTTGATAAAAATGGCAAATAGGCAAAGTGGGAATAGTTTTGCTTTAAAGATAGAAAATATGCCAAAAAGAAAGTGATACATAGGATAATAAAGCTACAGTTATATTATAAAAGTAGTGCTATGTGAGACCTTCACAAGTAATGAAAACCAACTACCTTCATTCTTCTTAAAGAATCTCAGTAGGTAGTAATTCATGGCTGTTAATAATGAAATATTTGCTCTTTTCGGCTCACATGGTCAATCTCTTTTCCATTTCTACAAGCCATCTGCTCTGTTTTCACTTTCTGCTCTCGTGCATTTCCTGACTTCTGTATAGCTTAACTCTTTTATGAAACTTACTGTTTCCTACAATTATCTACCCAACAAATAAATAAAAATAAATCTAGGTAATATCTATACACTATAAAGGTACAAAAGCCTCTTACATGTTTGTTTTTTTAGTCCGTCAGTTGTGGAGTATTCACAGTATTAACAGAAGCAAAAATACATATTTTAAATATTCCAATTAATATCATTATCATTAAAATGAGGGGTCCCAAAATGAATTTGCCAACCCCTCTTCTTTATGCAAAAAAGTAAAAACGTAACACACACACAAGTAAGAGAAAAAAAAAATACATTTACCTTGGACCTTGGCCTTCATCCTAATTCCTATGTGCTGCTACTTTTGTTCATACTTTGTCTGACATATTGGCTAAGAATCCTTAATCTTGAGAGAATATACTCTTGCTCCAAGATATTTAGGAAACAAACTCTTCTTAACTGCACTTGTATATATTATTTTGCAGTTTGCAGGATTTATTTTATTTACAATGCTGTGTTATTTTCCAATACTTGGTATACGGCTCAAATTGTGCAAATTTTTAAATAGAGTAAAAACAAGGAATTTGGAAACCGTGGTCTTGTAAATCTGAGTTTTGTTTTGTGTATGGCATAAAACGTCATGCCATACACATTATAACAGTGGTATGAACCCATTGGATCTTTTCCAGTTTTACTGGATCACCTTGGTATTCCTATGATAGTCCTTCTTCTCCAGACCTATGCCAATATATGCTATATACAGAAAAAGTAAAAATCTCCAACAGTCATTTCCACCAACCCCTTTAGACCTAGACAGAGAATTTCCATCCTTTTCTGCCACTCGTATTCCACTACATATTTTCCAGTAAATTCTGTGTTTTTGTATTCTGTTAATTACAAGAGTTGAAAAGTAATTACAATGTGTACAATCAAGCTAATGTTGCAAAGTCTAAAAATATAAAATAATCACACTATATAAAGATAGTCTTGATATTTATGTGCTGTCATGTTCTGTTTATAAGACAATTAACTGATATGAAAGATTAATTATTTGAGTTTTTTTAGTGGTATATAAAATGAATATTTCTAAAAGTGTATCAGTCTTCTTATTTATTTGCTGAAAGTAGTAATGCAATGTCATAAACTGTAACAACTTCCCACTGTTAAAAATGTGATTTAGAACCCCAATAGAATTAATTACCAGTGAAAGAGTTGTCAGGCAGTTGTGTACATGTAGAAGAGAAAAATTCTGCCCATGATAATACAGTAGAGTTACTTTGTACTACTATGGATGGACTAGTTTAACTGTGTGCATCTTTAGCATATCTATAAGTCTACTTTTTACACAATTTTTTGAATCCCTTTAAATTAGCTGTATGTTTATATGGTAAATGTATACCAAATTGGATTACTTTAAAATTTTTAATTAGTCTACATTGTATATTTTAAATATATATTTGAAAAGCTAAAATGCACTTTTAAAGCACTTTTTTCAATGTTTTCTGTCACTTCATAAAGTAGTATGCTAATCTTTGTAATCCACCCCTGCCAGCAGATTATAGCAAAAGATTTACCACCTCCATCCAGCTGCTTAAAAGACAAATTCCGTACTTCCTTTCTTATGGGTATACAGAGAAATTGTAATATTCCCTATTAATACTGGAAGACTCTGCCACCAAGCATGAAAAAAGAAAGACATTTTTCAACCCTCAAAAGTTTTGTATTTGCTTACAAATTACACACTGGTAAAGACCATCTTTTATCATCAGTGTCTATGGCTTCCCCAGACTATGTACACTTAGCAGCTTGCAAGGTGTAACAAACTGTTCACATCACAAAATGTAGAATTTCTCCCCCACTATTTGCACCTTTCACATCTCTGCCCATATTGCCTGCAGTGCAATCTCTATTATCTCCTTGGCAGCCCCCATTGTTAGCACTGTTTATATATTTGTGATGTATCAGTTGGTGATTGGAACCACAGCACGTGGTGGGGGGTGGCAGGGATCTGATACATTCTAAAGATTCTTAAATCTTAGCAGTGGTTGTAGCTCTGCAAGAAAATGAATATTGTAGGCATTGGTGGCAGGATATTTAGGTTTAGATACTAAGTTTGCACAATAAGTAATCCAACATTACTTGGAAATTGGAAAATCAGCACCTTAACGACATAAATCTAAAAAACAAAATGTCACCAGGAGGTAGAGCTAATTGACGAAGGAGACATGTAATTGGCCACTAGTAGCTTTTTTGTTTTAGTAGTCACATGTGCACATGTGCAGTGTAGTTGTAGAGCTTTGTTCTGTGTGTGGAAGTGCCATGTTCTGAGCCAGACGTTGGGAACAATGTGGTATATTATCAGCGGCTATCCAATGGCCGAAGAGGATCTCCATGGAGCCAGAAGGGATGTGGGTAGGATGGTGGCTTTTTAGGTTGCAGCAATGACAGGATGCGGGACCTGTCATCGCTGTATGGCACCTGTACATAGTAAGACGTAAGTGTACATACAGTGTCATAACCAACAAGTATGCTATTCATACATGCTGAATATGGCAGAAACTCATCACCAACCAATCACCAAGTACAGTTCCACTTTAATACATAGTAGTTTTTCCCTTTTTTGTTCCACTATGCAAGGCACACCCACATTCAAATGTTACATATTACCTTGGAAGAATTCTATATATATCTTGTGTTGAGCTGTCTTTAAAATGTCAGCATAATATTGCATTGTTCCTAAAGATGGCAATGAGTTTAAAATAAACATTTCCCCAGTCCTAACATTACAGCGTGGCCAATAATCACTTTTTTATGATACTCTATAGAAATATTAAATGTATTCCCAATGCACTGTATAGGCTGTTTAGTTGTGGTTTTAGATGGCTCTTAATGTGAGCTAAAATATCAATTGTCTTTAGCTCCAAGCATCGTACAAAGCAGTCAACTCGCCACCTTGTGTTCGAGACAAATTCTTTTAATAAGAATATTTAAATTTAAAGACTGGTGTTCTCTGCATCAGGTTGCTAAGCATATTATTTTTTTTAAAAAGCATGCATTTAACAAATGCTTTTATAAATGTTCAATATTTTATAAAGACAATGACCAAGGGGATAGGGGTCAAGAACACTGACTAGAATTTGTGGAACTCACCCAGTGATTTTCCTTGCAGCATGTAGCGTTTTGCCATGGCAACTAACACTGAATATGGTTACTATGCCACAGTTCTAATTCTTGCATAAACAATAGTTTAAACATTTTTGTCTGTACAGGCATTTTACTTTTCTAGTATAGAATAGAGCACAAGCTAGAAAATCAAAAGTAGTTACAAATTTCAAGATAATCTGATACATTTAACAATCCACACATCTAATAGAGCTAACCTAGCAGGAAATTATTTTGACATACGAATTCTGATGACCAATATGTGATTATCAATACTGCTGTGCGCACATGTCTTAGCATGAGTAATGAGTATATATTTAAATTAATTCAAATATATATATATATATATATTTATATATAGTGTTGGTCGAATAGCTCAGAGTTCGATTCGGTGGCTATTCAATCGAATAGCCTGATATTTTTCGACTGATTGAACGCCAATTCCAAACACCATTAAAGACCATGGGGGGGGGGGGACCCCTGGTTTCTCTTGCAGCCCTAGCGTAACTGTAGTATTTGTTCTTGGATAGAGAATCTCTATCCAAGAACACAAACGGAACAGCGTAATGTGACCGCAAGTTCCCACGCTCCCCAGGCTGTATCATCCCAGTGACTGTGTGAACTGAACTGCAGATGAACTCCCAATGGAGAAACTCCATTAAGAGTTCATCTGCAGTCACAGCTGACTAGAAGCACTGACGTGCCTCAAATCACCCGTGACCGCAGTACCACAGTAGCCGGGCTGTACTTATTAGCAGGGTGACCGTGGGAACTGAACTTCAGTTGAACTCTCAATGGAGAAACTCCATTGAGAGATCATCTGCAGTAACAGCTGACTAGAAGCACTCACGTGCCTCCAATCACCCGTGACTGCAGTTCCCATGGTCACCGGGTTGTACTTATCAGCCAGGTGACAGTGGGAACTGAACTGTAGATGAACTCTCAATGGAGAAACTCCATTGAGGGTTCATCTGCAATCACAGTTGACTGGAAGCACTTCCGTGCCTCCAATCAGCTGTGACTGCAAGTTCCCACGCTCCCTGGTCTGTACTTATCAATGATAAGTACAGCCTGGTGACCGTGGGAACTGAACTCAGATGAGAGTGATTGGCTGAGGAAAAGTAAACCCTGATAACAGCTCAAGCGTCATCAGGATTTTCCCTTCCTGACCCAATCACAGAGGTGAATTAATGGGGAGACTTGTCCTCATTTAACCTCTAGTGCCCAGGGATCCCACACTGACAGGAGGATTCCCACGGCTGTGCAGCCATGGGAATCATTCTGTCATTGTGAGATAACCTGTAAAAAAAAAAAGTTAGTTACACAAATCACACACACAATCATATTTTTACACACAAATTCGCAAAGTCGAATTCCGTGTTTTGTGGGTCTATCTGAATTTGAACAGCCATATTCGGGTTGAATATAAGGACAACCCGAATTCGAAAACCAACACTAAATATAAATATATATATATATATATATATATATATATATATATATATATATTATATAAAACTGCAACTCCTATAAATAGAGGGCACCATTGGGCTGCACTTGAGCTCCCTGAAAGATGGCACTGGTGCAGATGCCCTCAATCTCCTGCTTGGTGTCATGAGGTTGGTGATACCTTGCAAACATGGAGGCAGATTTGGAAAGATTCCTTGTGCACTTAATGATGCTTCCAAAGTTTCAGTACGTCCATAGACTTTAATGAAAATTCGGTTGGTTTTCAATTGTAAATAAATGTATGTTTTATTATTTTGACATTTTTGACATATTTAATCTCCCTTCATCACTGTAATACACTTCATCATTCTCAGAAGAGCTCCATTTTCTCTTGTAATACTCCTGCTTGATAGAGAGTAAGGCCAAATGCAAATACTGACTCTTTGAAAGTTGGTATCTGTGTAGAAAGTTGATTATCTTAACGCAGAGGATAAAGCTTATTATTTGGTGGTCACTGTTTGTGAGGTATAACTTACTTTGTTTTAACTTCTGTGCAACTCCATTGAGACACAGGGAATGAGGAAAGCTAGATCTGTGTAAGCCTCAACCCAAACCAGGAAGATCATAAGTTATGTACACATACTAGATTATTGACACCCAAGATAGATCATCAGGACCATCTCAACTTAAAATCTAGTATCTATACAGTGGTCCACTGATGTTGTTTATCAATCCATCATGGTGGATCAATGAGCAACTGAGTAGGGACAGCCCGTGTACTTTCCTACATAGGAGGGTGCTGCAGGGTGCCACAATTTTGTCTCCCCCTTCCTTTCTCCAAAGAACAGAACAGGTTGTGGACTTTCAAATTTACCCTGCTTTAAGGTTGACTTTGAGTTATGATACCTTTTTTAAAATCTGTTTGTAAATAGTACCTATTTCAGCTTTTTATAATTTTGTACTAAAGTTTCTGATACCACTGTTTAATCTGCTTTGCCTTGGATAAGAGAAATGTGTAGCTGCCAGTGAGTCTAAAGAGACATGACAGGCTCATTCCTTCTGCTTTAGACTTTGAAATCAGACACACAAACCTGGGGAGGAGGATTACTGACATGCGGCATCTCAAAACTAGTTCACCAGATTGATTGTAAGATCATTTTCTTGACAGTGAGAGCAGTAACAAGTTGCTATGGGAAGAACCATACTTTCTACACCAAGTATAT
The DNA here is from genome assembly GCF_032062135.1 of Pyxicephalus adspersus. NCBI lineage: Eukaryota > Metazoa > Chordata > Amphibia > Anura > Pyxicephalidae > Pyxicephalus > Pyxicephalus adspersus. The sequence goes on from NC_092861.1 coordinate 110,346,675, forward strand.
AAAATGGGTGATGTAATCACGGATCTTTCAGATTTTGCTTTCTTTGTGTAAAAAGCAGTCACATTTCTTCTTTCTTGTCTATGTAATGTGCTATGTAAGTGGAACTAAACTGAAAAAAAGAGACTTACCTTTAATTCCACAGATCCCTCGATCCTGCTGGAGATGTCGTTGAATAAATCCTTGGAATCTTCCTTCGCCCCAGAGTAGAGGAAGAGTCTGTCTTCTTCCTTGTTCTGGCTACGTCATCTGATCTCGCACTGCGCGGGCGCAAGATTGGGTGATGTAGCCTGCTGTAAAAGGGATAAGTGAGATCAGCATTTATTTTTCCCCAATGTAGGAAAATTTCCTTTTAGGCATGTGGAGAAGGAGCAGCCAGGAGCCTCCTGGGATGCATGACGTAGGTATCCCAGGAGGCTCTGTGCTCTTATTTTAAATTTATTGTTGCGTCGTTCAAGATAGAAGGGAAGGGGCCTCACCCTTTTTTTTTTTTTTTTTTTTTAAAAAGGGTGTTGCAGGAAAAAAAAACATTTTTGCTTTGCATAAAAGGCTTGTCCTTATGTAAATTATTATTATTATTATTATTATACAGTATTTATATAGCGCCATCATATTACTCACCGCTGTACAAAGTCCATAGTCGTGTCACTAACTGTCCCTCAAAGGAACTCACAATCTAATGTCCCTACTATAGTCATATGTCATTAATGTAGTCTAAGGTCAATTTAGGGGGAAGCCAATTACCCTAACTGCCAGTTTTTGGGATGTGGGAGGAAACCCACGCAGACACGAGGAGAACCTGCAAACTCCATGTGAAGTAAAAATATTGGTTATAGGTGCATTTTGATATTATTTAGACATTTGGTTTTTGATAAAGAAAACTGGATAAACAGTAAGTAGTATGACCTTGAAGTAATAGAACTCTTTTTTGTAATAATTGGCCCTAGGCATGTGCAATTTCCATGGGAGAACCATGCCAAAATTAACAGAGCACCATGCAATCTAAAGCCAGTATTTCATTTCAAAACAAACATTTATTCATTTTTATTGCATGGGTGAGCAGTACTGTCCTAACTGCCATAATACTGATTGGAATCATTTCCAAACTTTTTCATTATCAATGTGTTCACAAGCTGTTATGAAGCCCTTGTCAGAACTCATACTGTTTACATGGCAACATGTCTTCCAATACAGATGAACATAAGAAAAATCAGACACAGATAGGAGATAATCTTCACTGCATGAAGACTAAATGCATATGGATATATTTACTATTTAATACAACGTGAAGCAATTATATCCAAGAATATCTACAGTCTTTGCATAAATTAGAACAGTTATGAAAAAAAGCATTTAAAGTAATGTGCAAACATATGTTCAGGTAGCCAATAAATGCTGAGAATTCTGATTCACTAACACATTCTTAGTGAGAAGAAATGAAACTTGACACCACTTCCAGCTTTACTAGGTGACTCCTTCAAGATTCTCACCTTAGCTGCATGAAGAGACACTGCATAAATTTCTGTCTTGTTATAAAGAAAGAAATAGAGGAGAAAGAAAAGGATTCAGAGTATACACTTTTTTTCCCAGCGTGACTAAGGTTTTCTGTAATAATATATTGCCATCTACTGTTCACTGCCACAGCAACGAAAATTAATGATTAGTTAAGGTCGGCCTGGAATTGTTCATGGGTTGCCAGAAGCCTACCTAAATGTCTTTCTTTCTGCTAAGCTAAAAATAAACTCGTCTCTACGTGACTACAATTCAAGACAGGCAAGCTATAATAGGGTTCTAAGTAACAGAGTTTGTTAAACTGTGATATAAGTTTGGACATTTACAATATCATTGAAAAAAACACAATATAAAAAAGTTATTTTAATAAATGAAAACACCCTATCAGTTCAGGCCTTTTGTGGCTAAGAGGGAAATTTAAAGCCATGATGCCAGGCAAAAGTCCAAATTTATTACAACCATGACATACCCTAAAACTGTAGAAGAAAGGCGTGGGTGCCTTTCTGTTAGATCTGGAAACAAGAGTTGTGTCCACATCCAAAATGGCGCCCAGGATCTCTGCACACTGTCCTATGCTTCTTTAAGCTACAGAAACCCCAAAAGTCCCATTGAAAGTGAGTGGTTGCATCTCGTATCCTTCTACTGCATCTAAAATCACAAAGCCGCCATGATCAGACGTTAAAGAGACAGAGAATGGTCCTGATAATAAACCTTTACTTAAACTGATCTCTATAACAGTAGAGCTTTGAAACCTTTGTTATCAGAGTGAACTAAAAATCAGTACAAACAAATTGTAGGCTTCAAACTTTTACTCCTGAGCTGGATCTAATGCTGTCTGGATGAGGTACCTAGATACCAACATTTAGGAATCTTTTCTTATGGCTACCACTTGCAGATTTCTTGTTTATCAGTTTGATATTTATACTTTTTCTTAAATTATTTAACAGTTGGCTTGGGAAATATTGTGAAACACTGTTACCATATCTTTGTGCAATTACCTCATGGCACCAGGTAAAGTGTTATCCAATAATGTAAGGGGTTGATGCTCACCAAATAAAAAGTCTGGTTGGAACTCAAATATCTTGATACACATGTAGTTATTCTTAAGGAGAATCATTTCCTGTCTCCTCCCACCCCATTTTAAATATGACCAATGATACCTAATCCTTAAGATGAGAAAGTTAGCTTTAAGAATTTACCGAAAAATGAAAAAAATTCACCTGAAGAATGTTACAAGCCTCTTTTTTTTTATTTTTATTTTTATTGAAGGATATATAATACAATTCACAGTGGCAAAGAAGATGACAACAAAAGGACATTTATATACATCCATTTTTTTTTTTTTCTTCTTACGCCTAGTCATGTCCGCCAAGTTCTGTAGGGTCCCAGTATGTCTGTAAGAATCTCGGAGGGTCAAAGTAGCTGTGGAAATTCGTCGCTATCGCCCACACTCACACAGAGCTTTCTCAAACCGCGGCCATCTTAAGAGCCGGCCGGACACGCCCCGTTACAAGCCTCTTTAAAAGCATCATATCCATAATCTTTATTCCAAGATTAATAATATATTGCCAGTTAAGTTCTACTTGAAATAACAGGGAACACTGAATGGAAAAGGAAAGGAAGGTTTGAGGGTTCTTTAAGGCAGAGGTCCCCAACCCTTGGTCTGGGGCCCACCCAGTTCTCCTGACCCCACTGGGGGGGTACATCGGCCAGAGTCACCGACCATGTACCCCGTACAGGCCGCAGGCTCAGGGTGGTGGGTGGGTTGTGTCTTTGGTTTAGACCTGCAATGGGAGAGTGGGCAGGTTCTGGCATCATGACATCACTCTGGGGGAAGTTTCCCACACGGTTACACACAGATCCCACGCATGCACGGTCTGGAGTCTGTGCATTTAGTGGTCCGCAAGCTAGAAAAGGTTGGGGACCACTTCTTTAAGGCGCTGACTAGAGTCATCTTTAAGCAAATGTGAAGCACACTAGGATTTCATTTGCAAGTCTGTGTGATTAACCACAAAATATAACAGGTCATTTAGGGCTACTTATTGGGCATCTGAGCTGCATACTCATTCAAAAAATAATAAAAGGTAAAGCAACCATAAAAGCTGTATTTTTAGAACCAGGTAAGCAATGGCAGCTTACATTATCTCTCATTATACAGAAGTTGACAGAGTATTAATATTTTTGAACTTATAAAATAATATCTAATTTCTTTACTGTCAAACATATAGCTTTTTATGCTTGTTTTGCATTTTTTAAAATATTTCTAAATTGAGCATGTGCATAAAAGAATGGATATTTCCTGACATCATAAATTTTTTAGGACAAAACAGGACATTGTGTTCTGTTTATTTAAACAAATTATAACAGGCAATGCAATGGCTGGAGGGATTTTTTCTAAGACATATTCGTCAAAATGTGTTTGTGTCAAAGATCATAATTGAATGTGATATGAGTGAAAATTTGTACTTGTTTGTCTTTGAAGTTCATCATGCAGTAAATATTTCAAAGTGATTTCTGCCATGTTTCAACCTGGATAAACATATATATTTACTAGGTTTCCAACTATTTGTTTGACCAATAAATGCTTTTATTAAATGCCCTACTATCCGACAGTCCCAAAGAAAAGTAATGGTAATGCCATTAATTATTTTTGCGCTGACAATATCATTAAGCAATAAAACATAACATAACATTAAAACACAGTAGCCATGATTTATCTCATTTACCAGTCCAATATTTGGGCTATAGATTTACAGTAAAGTTTGCAGTCTTTAGCTACATTTAATCCAGAGGAAAAGAAAATCCCCTTATAAAGTGTGTTCCAACTGGCTCTAGCAGGAGCAAATCCCATTGATTAGGACAATTGGATAGCCTTCGGACATAGCCCGCTACCTATGTATGTATTTTAAATGTAAAACATTTTTCTAAATTCTTTAGAGTCCCCTAAAAAAGTATTTTTCAGAATTTTGTCTAAAGTAAAAAAAAAATGGTGGCTCTGTATCCTATGAAAATCCATATTGGATTGTAGGTTGAATTAGTATAATAGTAAATACAACTCATTTTTGAAAGTACTGACATTTATTTTTTGTTTTTTTTTTCTGTCTGTGCCATGGCTCTATAGATTCACCCTCTAGTTACCATTACCTCTGGTGCAAAAAGTAGTGATACCTTGTTTAATGACAGACGTCTAACAAAGGATCTCCCTCCACTTCCTTGACCTTCCCTCTTACTGAAGTAGAAAGTTTCCCTAACAGAACATCAAAATACAAAAAAAAATACATATACCTGAAATGTTAGAAGCCATTCATGACCAACTCTTTGAAATGAGCTTCTGTACTGGAAAGAACCAATTATTTTGGAAGATTTCCCCTGCTACTACAATGCTCTATGTTTATTTTAAACAAATCACCCATTTTTGACCTGAATACACATCTAGAGATGGAATAAGGCTTACAGATAGACGTGATAGATTTAGGCACTTGATAAACTTAATTTGACACACCATTGTCAGGTTTAAAACTTCTGACAGCCTAACAAAAGATCTTGAAGTTTTGTTCCTGGAATGACCCAGCAGAAGTGAGAACTCCAAATTTTTTGAAAGTCATCTGCCAAAATATTCGATCATTTCAAAGTGATAGATTTAGTGCAAGCAACACATTCTGTTAAAAGCTAAACTCTGGGCATGGTAATTCAATTAGAATTAAATATATACGGTATATATATATATATATAAATATATATATATATAATAATTTATTTATATAAATATAGTCAAAATATCCCATGTCATTTTGATGGTTTTTGCATTTAATTTCCCAGACTACTATTAAATATTGGCTGGATCCTTTTTGCGCCTACCAAGCCATATTATATTATCCCCAAACTTTGAATTTCTTGTCCATGTCACTTCGGACAACACACTGTCACATTTGTTTTAAAAACAAGAAAGCTGTACAATAACTCTATACTACAGTGTGATTATATAGAACAAAGAAGTGATATTGTACAGACCTTGAAGCCATTGTTCCACTTTTTTGCATAACTTTATTTTTAGAACTTGTTCTTTTTTCCAAATATTTTAGGCTTATGTAAAAATTTTAGAGTGTTTAAATATTGAATGAGGAAGATATTGTTTAACTGTACTGGACTGCCAAAATTACTCATTATCAAATGCAATAAAGAATTTAACTGACATTATGAATAGATTGCAAGTGAATCTTTCAGCATAAAATACAACTAAAGGCTATTCATTCTTGATATAGTAATAGCAGCTTCCAGCACTACTGTAATAAAATTAACTCAGAGACAGAATTCTTTCCAAGTCCTGAAATTTACATGATCCCTATTGCTTAAATCTGTGTCTTTTCCCATTTGCCTTTTTTTATTATATTACATTGTTTTCATTTTATTTCATCTTATTGTTTAAAAATGCATATTAGGTAGCATATGCTACGCAAACCACCTGTAATTAGTATACATATTTTAACACCCTTTGTGGTTCAATCTTACTGAAATGTCTTTTTTGATTTCATTATATTTTAATATGCAGTTTGCTAACGTTCTCAACTCACCCCTAAAGAAGCCCTTTGGCGAAATGCGTCGGGGATGAGACATTATCACTTTAGCTATATGACCATTGGAGACCCTATGTTTAAGTAATGGTTTTAGACCCTAATGCTGTTTGAATGGGTTTGACTAACTCTATTAGGCTTTGACTAACTATGCTATGTATATGTTTACATGACCAGAGTGGTCCTGTAACCTTTGATATCTAACATATTTGAACTGCCGAACTGAAATCTCAGTTACTCCTGTCTTTTATTTTTCATTAATAATCATAAAACAAATTAATATCATGGAATTGTAATGTGAACATAGATGATTTCTTCTAGCTTCACTTTTTGTACATCAGAGATTGTTCCTATTGCCTGTGTTATACCTATGAAAACACTGACCATGGTAAAGGATTCATTAGATTCCCTTGTAGCTGTCTGATAACTGAGCTAATAGCTAATGTGTAAGTTTTAGTAAATTATCATTAAATATATATTTCATAAAAAATGTTTTTGTATTCAATGTTGTGTAATGCCTGGAAAACAATTCTAATTTACTTTAAATTTAAAAAAATATTTTTTTTTTTACATATAAAATAAAAATTCTCTCTTCAGTAATGAGAAATCTAATATGAACATAATCTGCAGCAGTTGGGTAATATTTAGTAGGTAAATGTTTTTTTTTTTTTTTTTTACAGAGTAACATTATTACTTGGCTATAAAAGTGTTTTGGAAGTGTATTTTTCTTTTTAACGCAAAGATTTTCCAACATGTTAAAAAAATCTCAGAAAAGTGTCAAACAATGTGAAGCCATGTTTACTTTCAATAATCAATCATGTGCTTTTAAAGTGCCTCAAAAAAGGTTTTTAAAGTGAGCACAAGTTAACTTTATTTGCTAATTATTACAGTTTACAGGTCTATCGCTTCTACTGAATAAAGTGTATACAGTTAGTTATTTGTACAAGGATGTTTATTTATTTATACCTTCAACATATTATCTCAAAACTTAAGTTTATTAAAGCTGCAAGTTAGGAAGATATATAAACACAAAGTAACATTATGCAATAATCACATGTTTTACATGTTAACTAGTGCCTGTACCTGAGTTTGGTTTGGCATTATCTTTTTGTTAACATCAAAGCCTAGGCTGGGTGAGTGTAGGGAAGCACAGGAGGGAAATCAGGTGTTTTGCATATAATTATGCAGATAAGAAGCGTGCTGACAAAATGAAAGAGTAAAAGTTAAGCCAACTGGTTAGCTGATTTGTCTGGCAGAGCCATATAAGTCTCAGTGTTGTATTGACAGAAATACAAATCCTTCTGGAAGCAAAACAGCTCACATATATGAATCTCGGCTGTATATTTATTAGTTTGGCTGGCGTTCAGCTTTGAAAAAGAAATAGGAGGTCATTGATGCTTTGATGTCAAAGCCAAATGTAGCAGTGTCTGTATATACTGGATACATTCATAACATTTCTAATTTTAAATATTTTAATTGTTATACAAACTTTTAAAGATATATAAAGATTTTATTTTGCACAATATTTAAATAAAAAATAGATACTGAAAAATGTACAAAAATAGGAATTATTTTTAATAGGCAATTTTTATTTGACATTTAAATATTTATATACAGCAGGTGTAGATGGTAGTGCACATGAAGGTGAAAATGTCCATCTGAGCTGAAAACTTAATTTGACAAAAAAACCTCCTGTCTGAAGATAATCACTAAACAGCTAAGAAAGCACACTGATTGATTTAGCAGGTCGGCCTAAGCTGTCGCTGATGGTGAGGATTGAGAGCCAGCGTCCCCACAAAGTGTCTTCTGCTGACATTTCTGGGGGCATTTTTTAGCATTAAACAGATTTATAATACTTTACATACAATACCAAACAGGTTGTGAGCAGAAAATAAAATAACCAGCTAGCTGAGTGGTAGACTATAAAGAGAACTCTACAAATATTTATAACTACGTAAAGTAATAGTGTAGTACAGTGATATCTCATCTAACAAATATGTTCCAGAATCACATTTGTTAGCCGAAATCATTGTTAGCCGAAACATGCTTTCCTATAGGTTTCAATTGAAAATATTTTAATTTTTCAAGATGCTGCACACAATTTAAAGATAAGTTTTATAAAAATAGTAAAAGCACAATATAAAAGGTTATAAACTGTGTGAGTTAATCAAAAACAAAGCAAAAAAAAACTTTATGGAGCCTAGACATTCATTAACTTTTGGAGCAAGTTGTGCTTTGATATGCAAAAAGAAACAGCTGCAGAGTTTGTCTTGGTTATTAAAGAGTTACAAGATGTTGCAGGAGAGCTCAGTACTTAAAATCACCCACAACCTCAGCTGTGTTTAGCAAAAGATATCTTCTGCAGGTCATGTGAACCACCCCCTCCCACTCATCAAGCCTCCGTCCTGCACACAAGCAGCAGGGAAGTTCCGTTCGTAAGTAAAGAATAAATGCTATAAATCACACCTACCTATTCACAGCTACATGGAGCATGCACCGTACTGACACTGGTATGAGAAGTGTTTCTCTCAGTGGCACTCTGGTAGCCCCTCTCTAGGTCAAAGCAATGTCTCTCTCTCACTTTTTGATACAGTATACAGGAAGTACTGTACATTTATCATGCAGTATTTTATCAAGTGTCTTACTTGCTGCTTCTTTTTTTTTACATTTGTTAGCCAAGTTTCATAAAAATTTATTAGCCGAAAAATGTGTTAGCATGGCCATTCATTAGCCAAGGTACCACTGTATTGCTTTTATACATTTTGATTTTCCCCAGATGCTTATTACTTGTTTTAATAAATACAGCTGTCAATCAAATAAGAAGGTAGAACTTAGGGGGGAACTGGGAGAAGCAACAATCTTCTCAGCAGTGATGGCCTCTGTTCTTTATGAGTTCTTCAAATGTGGGAGCATGATTACATTCTAAGGGAGAGTTGTGGAGAAGCTATGACCTTACAACAGCCCTACTCAAGCATTTAAACACGAGAGAACCCTTGAAATAACTTTCAGATCTTGGGGATCCCCGGTTTAATTACTATATGCACAGCTTACATTACATTAGTGTAATGTTCAGTGGAAAGAATGCCTCATGGCTGGCCATGGGGAAAAAAGTCACCCTCTATAGATAGCTAAAAAGATCTTTGGTGTCAGTGATCACTGACCTGAGAGGTCCAAATTGCTCAAGGCATAAGGAACCCCTAGCAACCTCTGGAGGAACCCTAGGAGTCCACAGAACTCTGGTTGAAAAACACTAAATTACAGCTTTGCAGCCAGAAGATCAAATGAAAAGGTCTTGGATCTTGGCCCTATTCTTGTATAGCAGCTAGGGGGACTTCTAGGTAAGCCACAGAACACACTGTTTTGAAAAGTATATATGCACTCACTATTTTTACCTTAATTTTTTTTAATGCTTTCCTAAGGAAACTTTATTTTTACTTTTAGGTAATATAAAACTTTTTTTTAATTTTGTATTAGTAATAATATTTTATGCCTGTAAAAAACTTTTCTTCCACTTTCTCGGTCTACTATTCAGAATGTGAGTCCAATTAGATCTGTAAATGTAGGTTGCTTGGCAACTGGTTGCTCTTATGGAAACTAGTAGTATATCATTTCTCTAAAATACAGAGAAAAAAAATGAAAAGTGAATTTCTAGTAAAAAAAAAGTCTTTTTGTGTTTTTTGTGGAAACATACATGTCTTTTAGATTCATTAAGACTTTAGCAAAGTTATGTCCTAATGCTGGTGCACTTCCTACAATACACATGGGAAAATTAAAGAAACTTTTTTTTTATTTGTAAGGTTTGTGAATTGAGTCTATTCCTTTTTAATTTTTAAGTCCTAATGGGTTTCACAAGGATTTAGCCCCTAAAATGTGGTGGCTTTGTGTGGAATTCTATCTGATTTTACATTAGAATACAGTATGGATCTGCACTATAACATAATGATGTGGTTGATTTATTCTAAATTTACTCATTCCAGATGCGATTCATGTTGCCTATGGAAGCCTTTTGGTTAAAAGAACCCTCCAGCCCAATGCCCAGTCACCATAAAATAGCACCACCTTCACAACACTGAATAAGTGATAAGAATACTTTGATATCCAATTCCATCTGTATACTTCCTTAGGAAAAATCACTGGCATGTTCATGTGAGAGATTATTGTAGAATTTATTTAGCACCACCACGGCCAATTTCCAGCATTGGGAATGAGCCATAAAAATAGCAAAAGAAACTATGGAGTTGTGACAATGTAAATGCTTATTTATTGTTTTGGATGGCCCATCTTTCAGATATGAGACAAAACTGGATGCATCCTGGAAACAACCCTGGAGCATATAAAAATGGATGCGAAAGAAAGCATACTAAAATCAAACCAACAGTAAAATATATACAGGCCAGAAGCAAAGAACATGCATTTTTACCAAGGTAGTAGAGTGGGCAATAGGATCTTGGAAAAGCATATGGCAGAAGACTCAACCTTCACTGTTTGAAATACAGAGGTGCACCATGTCCTGGGCCATATAATGGAAGGCACTTGAGCAGCAGCTTATTTTTACGCATAAAATAAAATATTACAAATGGCTCACACACAAGAAAGGTTTTATTGTTTTGGCTACTGTACATCACCTAAAACATTTCACCCAATGAGCCTGATTTATTAAAGCTCAGCTAAAGCTTTCATCAGTGAACTGGGGTGATCAAAAAAACCTGGAATGGATCTGATCCAGGAAATAAAAACATTTGCTAACAAATCTATTCCAGGTTTTCTAGATCACCCAGCATCACCCAAGAAAGTGTATCTTCTCCAGGCTTGTTGAGCTTTATTAAATCAGGGCCAATATCAGGGTCTCATTGTACATTAGGTCTTGGTATGAGTGGGTGATACATGATAAAGTAGAAATAATAAACACTTTTACCAAAGGAAAAAAGTAGGGAGTTCCTGGCAAATATCAAATAAAACGTCATCACCTTTTTTTGATCATAGTAAAAGGATTAGTACACATTAAACAAAAACAGATAAAAAGTGAATGATATGGGCACCTTAGGCAACGTTCTTCTTAATAAACACTTTAACAAAAAAAAAAAAAAACAGGAGTGTTGTTGCTGCCCATTCATTTTTGTAAGCCCTCTCCTGTGTATAGTTTTTGTTATCCAGTTAGCGGCTAAACTTGGATGCACTATGTTTTGTCCCAACTGAAAACATGACATATAATAAAATGGGTTGCAGCATAGTTTGGTTTAAGTGTTAGGTCTTAGATAAACTTAAATGCAGCTACTTTAAACCAGGCAATATAGTTAATGATAAAAAAGGGAACTTTCATTTATTACATTAGAAGTTATTAAAGTGAAGATCTAATTGAAAATACTTTTTACCAAAATAAAATTGCTTTGAGAAAAAGATATCTGTAGTTTGTTTGCTTTGTGGTTTTCTTTTAAACTTTTCTAATACCATTAAGGATTTAATTTAATTAGGCATGCGTTGACGTACCTTCCATTATAATTTATTAAAAAGCTTCCTTTTTAAAAATGTCTCATCTCCCTGGAATCAGTTTTATTTTTTACGCCTGACAGTAGATTGTAAAATTCAAAAGCACTTTATGTGTCTGTCATGAAAATCGCTCAAGGTTTGTGCGTTGCTTGAGGGACAACACAATAAACCAAAAATAAAGAAAATCATATAATTTATGTGTAACAATAGTAAATAACAGTGGCATATTCTAAAATACAACATGCACAAAATGAAAAGTCTTTGTTGCCCAGGATACAAATGCTTTTTTGTTGTATATTATTTTCAAGCACAGAGAAATCAGCACTACATCATTTTGATTCAAGGCCCTCAATACAAAAGAAAGCTGAATATTGTAGGGAGACAGAGCTCTGACTTTAGCAGGTGGGTGGAATTGGACAAAGAAGGAACTGATTGCAGTGTGTTGTATTAATTTGTGGGCCATATATATGTTGGCCAACCATACCCATTCTCTTGCGCCAAACAAACACCACCTGGATTTCTGCCTAATAACAAAATGTCAGGTATCACTAATACCTAAAATCAGCAAAAATGGGCATTCAAAAAGCTTCTTTAAAAAAGTTACCATGAAAAACATAGGAAATTCTGAAGTGTGTTACACTGAATGTTGTAGATGTTTCTGTAGAGAGTTAGTTTGGGGAGCAGTAAGAATAGTTTCACGTATGATCAGGCTGTGCTATAACGGGGTGTAGTAGAAGGGAAGTTTTGCAAGAGAAAATACTAGTCAGGGAGGGGAGAGCTGCCAGAGAATGTATGGTGCATGAAAAATCTTTGAGATATAACCACACTAGAAATCAGAGTCTACAAATATTTTATTCAATGTAATAGTTCAGATAAAAAAGGAGAATACTTAAAATGTAAAGTGAGCCAAAATATACCACCTTCACCAGAGCTTAAAACTTAAAGATGAGTTTTACAGGACTCAAGTGAGGTGCAGAATTAAGAATAATTGCCACTCTATTAAATACACCTTGCTAGGACTGGGTTGGGTCATCCTTTTGGAATAGATTCAGCAAGGTGCTGGAAACAATCTTTCAAAATGTATGATCCTACTGACTTGATAAAATCATGATGCAAATTTCCTGTTCCACCACATCCAAAAGGCACTCTAATAAATAAAAATCTGTAAACTGCGGAGGCCATTTGAGTACAGTAAACTCATTGTCATGTTCAAGAAACCAGGTTAAGAGATTTCATCTTTGTGACATCACACGTTATTTTGCTGGAAGTAGTCCTTAAACAATGCGGTATTACAGGGACAGACAGGGTCAGCAACAATACTAAAGTAGACTGTGATACAAAAAAGAGGATAGAAAAAAGAAAGGCATTTGTGGCTAGAGTTTGTGCATTGAAAAACAAAAATGTTTATTTTGCTCAATTAACAATGTACAGATATTCAACATAGATACAACAAATTATATAAATTTATTCCGATTGGGCTCACTTCATTTGTAACATGGGACCCATGTTCAAGTGTCATACATTGGAGTAATAATATTAAGGTCAATCTCCTTACCCGGCGCGTTTCACACTAATTGGCTTCCTCAGGGGATGTGGAGATTCATACTGGTAACACAATATTTACATAAATGTTAGATTTTAGTACATGTATTGCCGTTTACAGGTTCAGTGAGTTGAAATTTATATTTGGTGTGTGGTGTACAAAGTGTTCAAATAGTTATAAGATACAACAAAGTATCCATAGATACATCAAATCAAGGTCAAGTAGTAGGAAACTTTACAGGACAAGTTGTCTTAGGTAATCTTGGTTTACGTATAGTGTATTGTATGCTTGTAAACAATGCATTCATAAATATTGTGATCTGTACGATTGATTGTAATATTCATCATTACAATTTTCTAATATTTGGAGAATGCGGTAATGATATATTTTTAACTAAATAATATGGTAAGTATGATGGCTGTAGACTTACATATTCAGGCATGGTGATGGAAATAATGGATTAACACATTGAACGTTAAAATAATTGATGCTCCTTCTAAAGGTATAAGTATCTAGAGATTTAGAGAAAGGGAGGTTGGTATTTAAAACAACATTGGAGAGTAAGAGGATGTATATTACTAGTTGTAGGAAAGAAAAACCTTCTTACCTTACAGTTTGTGTGTCTCAGATTCTTTTTACTGCTGGGTTTTTTTTTTTGTTTTTTTTTGTAATTGTCATGAAGAATATTATGAATGCATTCCAATCAATTCTACCTGAAACCAGGTTGGTAATGGGCTTCCGCCCATTACTTACTGGGGGCTATACAAAAATATAGAAATTCACTTTTTTAAGAACTTAGATCAAGTAAATAAATATCTAAATGTTGTATCAAGTAAATATTGCACAGGTACCAATCTACACATTAAAATATAGGTTATCCTCCTTGGGGTTGTGTTGTTCTTACATTTTTATTCATGATAGAGATCAAACTGATGATTGTCTTCATTTCTAAGTATGGTTTCTGAGAGATAATGAATAGTACACGGAGAGATATAAAAATTATCGCCTAGAGGTGTTTAAGTTGGAGCTCTAATAAAGTTTTTTAAAAACATTAAATACTTACTCTTAGTGCAGGGGATAATTGGTGTACTTCCAATTGTAAAGAAACATATGATGGATTTGGTTTCACTAGTAGTTTAGAATGGGAATAGATATAAAGGGTCCTATAGGTTGCCAGAAAAATATAGTAAATGTGTGAGTGTGTAAAAGTTGGAAATAATTGTTACATATATGGTATTGAATAAATAGAGGTATGAGTACCTACATTGACCGTTGGTGGTAAGGGAAAAATGGCAGGGTAACCGCAGCCAGATGCAAAATATATAAGTTAGGCTGTGGCATTTACATGAAGAGGCTTGAACTAAGGGACCGACAGTTTGCCAAGAAAATATCTCTCACACCATTACATCACCAGCCTGAAACATTGATAAAATGAAGGTTGGATTCATGCTTTCATGTTGTTGATATCAAATTCTGACCCCCATGCCACTTTCAAATTACATTATATCTTCTTTCTTTCCCATTCTGATTCTCATTTGGTAAGTCAGCAGTTCAGCTTGACAATGTCTACAGGTCTAAATACACTGCCATGCTGCCATGTACTAATATTCATATGTGCTGTGAGCAGTTTATAAGGGCATATTATTTAGATCTGGGCTCTGCTTTGTGCACTAGAAATTTCCAAAAAAACAGAATTCCCCGCATTATGACAGAATTTTCCAGTGAAGACCATAAATTACACTCTTTTTTAACATTACAGCTATTTTTTAAAGCATGCTAGGACAATGTTCTTCATTAAACTTCAAATATGCATAGATAAGAAGCAGACAGTTCATCAGTAAAATAAATCTGGCAACTTCTCTATGGGCTCCTTATCAACTCAACAGGCTTCTGTAAAAAAGAGTCTTCAGTGTGAAACTATAAAAGAGCTTATATCAGTAATCTCAGGCGACATGCAAACTTCAATAACCCTTAGTGATTAGCAGCTATGTTTTATTATTCTAACTGATCCAGCTTTCAATGTCATTTATTTTTAGAGGGTGAAATTATAAGTAATTGTTGCTGGATGTTCTGGGTTACTTAGTACTCCATTGCCCTTTGAACTGTTTAAGTAAATAAGCCAGACCATGGCTGCAAGAATAGAACACAAAGTCATAATAAAATGCCATACAAGAATATCCAAAACTGTGTACTTGTGTGTTTCCTTCTTACATTACATATATAAATATTTATGCAGAGCAGAGTATTGAAGCAGCATAGAGGAAGTTTAAGAAGTCTTAAGCTGCGTACACACTTCCAATTTTTATCGTTGGAAATGAACGACGAACGAACGACGAACGACCGATTGGCCAAAAATCGTTCGTAAAAAAAGTAACCAACGACGCCGACGAACGAGGATAGTCGTTGGAAATGAACGACCGGACCGGCGGATCGGATTGGACGACGATCGTTGACCATCTATCGTGTGTACGGTCGTTCAGTGATCGTCCATGGTCTGAGCATGCGCGGTGAACGAACGTTCGTTCACTTCCTGTGGTGCACGTCACTTCCTGTATCGTTCAAACGATCGCATCTATCGTGTGTACAATATCTTTGAACAATCGTGTCATTATCTGTAGGTACAGGATCGGTGCCATACGATCGTTCGCAGATTTCGTGCAGGATCGTTCGTCGTTCATTTACCAACGATAAAAATGGAAGTGTGTACGCAGCTTTACCCAATATCACTTTTTTATTTGATCCAAATATTTTTTCCTTTGGATAGCAGTCACAAAAGTAATTCTGTAAATTATCTTGACTGACTCATATTAAAGCTTAAATGTTATGCTGAGTGAAGTCTATAGTTTTTGAAAAGCTAATAAGTATTCTCAAAAACTGTATTCTAAATGCAATTTGAATGAATTTGTCAATTTCAAGTGTACGAGACAACCTCTAAACCAGACATAGAACAGAAGTGTGTACCTGAGTGTAATATCAAATGGAGAGGCACTTAAATAGACTGCTGGTTCTAGAACTCAGGAAAATGTAAAATTGAACATAAAACATTAATAGCTGTTAAAGCAATTAGCATTTTGAATCACACTATGTAACCTTGGTATGAATGTGCTTTCAATTCTAGAAACTTTTCAACAAGCACAGAACAGTTTATTTATATATTAAATGAATAGCTGAGACCCCACTGATGTTTTAAACAAGGCATATGAGATTTATAGGTATACCTGTAGGATTGGCAATGAGGTACAGAAAAGCTCACATTTCTATTGCCAAGCACACATGGAGATTTGCAGGATCACCCAGATTCTCCCATGATAGTCTATTTTCTCCACTCATGGAGACCTTTAATAAAACAGGCCCAATAAATACCAGTAATGCATTCATTAAAAACAAGAAAGAAATATGTTTTATGATACATCTAGCATAAACAACAGAACTTTTATGAATGTAATCTTTCTATAATCCTCCTAACTCTGAGGAAGTTGGGTTTATCATGGTGACCTAGACAGTCTTTACTCCATTGCAAACTTTGTTAATGTCTAGAGCATAGTAGTAGCAGGTGACAACGGAGTGGCCAAAAAGATGACAAAATCAGTGTGCTTCTACTTCTTCAGTGTGCAATCAGTGCATTTATGTATATTGATTTATATTTTGATGTGGCTTGATTGGTTTGTATCAACAAAATATTGATAATTTATTTAAGTAAAACTGTATGTTTTCCGTTGGATAAAATACTGGGCTTCTCCATTTTTTTTAAAGATTTTTTAAGGAGCAAGCCATTTTCAATTTGTTCACATGCTATAGTTGCTACTGCATATGTGTTTAATGATGTAATAGATTAAATGTTTAGATCCATGCATAAAGCAAGTCAGAGATACCTGCTCAGCTAATAGAAAAGCAAAGGTATTATGATCATGTTTTGCCTGCTTATTTAATGATGAGCATCCTGTCTATTCTAGACACCACTGAGAGGATAATTAGCTCATTTTAAACCGAAACAAACAGCCAGCATACAACCTAAAGATAACAGCAGTGCCCGCAGGGACCTTAACAAATGATGATATTCTTTACAATCAAGCAAACAGAGGTTTGATAAAAAGAATTTTGCCAGTAAACATACGCCAAGTGCGGTGAAGCACAGCATTCAGCACAAGATAAAACAAGGCCAGAGAAAGCTGGGGAGGTAAAAAGAGAATGATCAACAATTTAAAAAATAAGGTGGATACTGCAAAACATGCAAGTATTATCAAAGGGGACACATTGCAATAATTGGTCATTACAGTCACTGTTTCTGTATCAAAATAGTAAAACAAACGCATGTGTAGTCACACCAATGTTAACACTGAAAAAATTGTTCGAAGATAGTGTAATTGTTTTAGTGAGAAGAAACTTTGCATGTGGGTTTCCCTTTTTTTCTATTATTTGCACAATATTGCAAGGGCTGTGGAACCACAGTTCTGCTTTAAAGGCTGCCAAAGTCTACAAGTAATCATATTATATGTCTATATAAAAAGACAAGACTAGAAAATAGATAGATAGATAGATAGATAGATAGATAGATAGATAGATAGATAGATAGTCATAAATTACCTCATTGGTGAGTTTTTACCATATTTGAACAAGTAACATATTTTTCCTCTGCTTTTTGTGGACAGGTATGTTCTCCTTTTGGGTATTGGACTGCTTTTGATGATGCAACTCCTGCAAATGTGCTGAAATTACAATATTCCAGCATTCTACCTTTATTTCTCCGTAGTTTACACATTACAGATAACTGGAGTGGGTCATGAGTGTGCATTGTGATGTTGGCATCATTTTTTTTACTTTAGTGTATTTACCCACTTTAGTGCACTTCGTGAATTACTGATCCATTACTCATCATTAGTTCTATCTTCTAAAGAGCTGCCACCCTTTCCTTTACACACACATGCATACACACAAGAACAATGCCCAGGTTCTCCTACAGAGGCTAAAGAATTTGTGTACTTTCCCAGTATTCACATATCTCTCTATTACACAAGTTTAAACCAACCCATGCCCGTCCACACAGTTTGGTACAGTGCACAGGTTGTAGAGCAGCATTTGTTTATATACCCCACTGCAATTGCTTCTCGCCTGCTCCTGCCTATGTATTATAGGTATATAGGTCCCCTGCCTTTTGACGGTTGGTAAGTATGGAACTGGTGAGGGTAGGTTAGTAGGGGACTAGGTGAACATTGTGGAAAGTACACTTTTATTATGGCCTCGAGTAATGCAACAAAAGAAAGTGCAATATTTTATAGCAATATCTGCTGCTATTTGTCTACCTATACAGTTTCTTAAACCTCAACCTTTGCTTCCTCAGTCTGCCAAAATTTTACAAAAAGCCTACTAACACTTCTCATCAACACTTTATCAAGTGAGCTACATTTTATTACCACCCATTACTTTTTGCACACAGATGTGTGAATGAATGTGTACTGAGACAAGATAATCAGTTAGGTTACAATCTAGGGTTGAAAAAGAACAAAAATGAAAATCAAACACTGTGAAGTTTACATTTACTTACCATTTCATTATTTCCATTACACATTTTTGTGATGATGGAAATAACATGTAAATATCTTCTTTTTAAGAATTTTCTATGTGTATTTTTTAAAGGCAATACTGTACTTCTATGGAATGAATGCAGTCATGCCAATAGATAAATATCATTACTATGATATCCTTTGATACCGGAGGATTAAAAATATCTTTGCTGAAAAAATTCGAAATAAAAGTTGTTAACAATTCAATAAATTATTGATGGAAATAGTTTGATGGAAAGATAACTCCTTGTCTATTGTTTTTATTTCTGTTGCGTTTACCTGTTACCCTTGTTTTATGTGTGACATTTTAATATCTTTTTGTGGTAACATTTGACTGATGGCATTTGTACTGTATTGTATTTGTACCTTGCAAATTTCTGTTAATGTAATCCTGCAAACTGTGATTTTGTTCAATAAACTTTTTTTGAGTGTGAAAAAATTATAATCTGTAAGCAAAAATGTAGTCTCCGAACTTAAACTGATTAGAGGGAATAGAAGGAGTATTCCAGCTCAGAAAATGGCATTAGCATTTCTGATATGCAGGTATATTCAAATAAAATTGTATATTGTTTTGCACATGTTTTCTACAGCAGTTTATTAACACTCTCAGGTTTGATTGGTCAGTGAAAGGAGAAACGGCAGATTGATGAGCTCATCTGTCTATCATTCTACTCCCCCTCCCTAACACCATGCATTTGTGCACTGTTGCACACATTATTGACTCCCTTTGGTGCTTCTTAGTCTCACCATTAGGGATGAGCGAGAATGCCTGACATTCTCGCGAAAATTTCCCCAAACTTGATCTGGCTGTACCCCAATCATTGATAAGTACAGCCCAGAGAGCGTGGGAACCTGCGGTCACAGCTGATTGGAGGCATGCGAGTGCCTCCAATTAGCTGTGACTGCAGGCAAACTCCAGATGAACTCTCAATAGAGTTTCTCCATTGGGCATTCATCTGAGTTCAGTTCCCACGGTCACTTGGCTGTACTTATCATCGATAAGTACAGCCCAGGGAGCGTGGGAACCTGCGGTCACAGCTGATTGGAGGTACGCGAGTGCTTCCAATCAGCTGTGACTGCAGGTGAACGCCAGATGAACACTCAATGGAGTTTCTCCATTAAGAGTTCATCTGAGTTCAGTTCCCATGGTCACCGGGCTGTACTTATCATTGATAAGTACAGCCCGGGGAGCGTGAGAACCTGCGCTCACAGCTGATTGAAGGCACGCGGGTGCAATCAGCTGTGACTGCAGGCGAACTCCAGATGAACTCTCTTAAAACACCACCTCAGGTGTCCACAGTAATAGTACAGCCCTGCAGGCTGCTGTTTTTTCACCCCCCTGCTGCTTATTCCTGCAATTAGACCTATGAGACTGATACCCTTCAGGGTTAACCCTTAGTTAAAGGCTGCTGCATTTTCCAACCTGGAACACCCTGGATTACTCTTAATACTCACAAAGAGAAAGGAAGACACTTTCCCATCTGATTCACTACACTACCACTAAGAGATTTGGTCTATCATATCCAGATTCAAACAGTCTGACCCTGACAAGTGACTCAACCCATATTCAAAAGTTCTAAGGAAGATACCCTTCTCCTCATATATTTATTACATTGGTCTACGGATGCAGGAACCAACCTTCACCGCACCCATGAAAAAATTGTAAATTGTGCTAAAACCCCTAACAAGAGTATAAATTACTACTTCAAACCTTAGCATTATCATCAGCAGCAACTACATATATACACCCCTCCTGTGGGGCATGTTCCTAACTTTGGACCGATAAGCAAGCACCACTATCTATCCCTGAGGAAGCCCTTCGTGGCAAAACTCGTCGGATCACTGTGTGCCACGGCCTTTTGAAAAGTTTTATGGGTATATGTAATAATTTATGACAAATCCATATAATTTAGTATGTGTAACTACTCTGCACTGTGAATTAGTAACAGGACAGAGACGAAAACAATATATGTTTATGTGTATTTGATGACTTATGTACTGAATATTCAATCAATACACTTTACTCTTTGCATGAAAAACTTATGAGCCTCAAACCTCTTTCTTTCCTATCTATTCATTTATAGTTAATTTTTAAGCAATAATTCCACAGCAATAATTCCACACCTGCAGTGATTTTGGAACACCAATTTTTTTTTTCAACAACATAAAAGTAGGATCATACTAGTAAGAAAGTTACAGTATGCACACATGTTATGATGGAAAGCAAAGTTGGCAAGGTGATGTTTTATACTAAGTGGTAAATTTTGAAGTGCATATTAATTAGCAGGAATACAATACCAGTTATTACAGAAATAATTACAGAAATAATTCACACCATGGATTACAAAATGTGCAAAGAGCTAGATGTGAGTGGCTCTTTGTTTATTCAAAGACATATGGTCATGCTGCCAACCTTTATTGATTTTTTTTATATATTTAACTAGTACCCATGTTGCATCAATAATTTTGGAGCAACTAACTGAAAAGTCTTTTTTTTCATTGTTACGGATTTTGCCCATGCAGAGTTTTTTTTTACAATGTCAATGGAACATTTCAAATTAATAAAAATAGTTTTATTTTTTTGCTTTACCCATTTTAAAACTTGGACAATTTTAAAAATATTATTTTCCACATCCACAATATTTATTAGGTTAACACTTTGCTTTACATTTATCTGTTTCTGCCAGGCCCAACCTATAGTCTAACAGTAAAAAACCACAAGGTTTAAAGGGTGTTTCAGTAAGAACATGAGGCGGGAAACACAGGGTGCCAGCCATGAGCCCCTTGGTGTGGGGACAATAAATAAAGTTTCATAAAAAGAAAGTAAAAGTTTTTCCAGAATGTTGTAAGCATTGGACATGTCCACTGTGTATGGAGAATGTCACTCAGTGCCTGACATCCTCCAGAGCAATGCTCGGATTCACTTGGAGAGGATGTGCTAGGCTGATTGGCATCATATCAATATTCTCTGAACAAAGGTTGTATTGGTATTTGAATTAGGAGGGATATAGTAGGGCAGCAAGTCGTTTTCAGGAAATCTGTGCTGCCTGAGGAAGACAGTTTAGTCCATCATTGTACTGTGGATAAATCTGTTATTGCCGGGTGGTGGAAGAGAAAATATTTCTCCTAGGTCTATGCAGTAAATAAGGCTCTGTAAAACCACAAGTGTTTACTGGCAGCAGAATTGATCCTTAGCTCCCTCAGTTGGGTGGGGTGCAATATGATTTAGAGGCAGGGTGCAGAGTGATAGGAAAAGGTAGGAAAAGGAGGAGGGGATGCAGTGGCAGACATAGCCATGGTGGCTTTTTGTGCAGAACTGCTGAACTGACTTGAGGCCCCACAAGGGCCCCTGTTGGCTACGGAGGGTTCCAAATGCATGAAATTCATACGTGTTGGGGTTTATGTAAGCAGGTATATTCTTTGAAAAAGAGTAAAAAACATTCTTTGTGTGGACTTTTTATTATATTTATTATATTACTTTAATTCACTGATCAGTGGTGCTCTACATTATGTATTTGGGGCTTAACTTGATGTATGTTAATGAAAAAGATTTGCACAAAGATGGACCCCTTTGTGTCATGTTTTTGCATATTGATTTTTGATATTGATATTGATCTAGAAAACCTCATTTTAATAATACTTTGTGGATTACAGGAGTAAAAGTAAGTGGGAATCTTTAAGATAGGAGAGCTGACTAGTTCTAGTATGTATATACTTGTAATGAAACCAATCTGAACATAAAACAAGGTACCTACTTTTACCAAAAGAAACTTATATACACACTTGAGTATGAACCTAGGGCAACACATACAGCTATCATTGCTATCATTCAAAACAGTGATCAACAGAAATGGCAATAAAGTTAATGTGAATAAATATGTCTATGGTAGTATTTGTAAAACATTTATGTAAAAGGGGAAAAAATAAAATCACATGGGCTCAATCTGTTTTTTTTTTGTTTTTTTTACAGGGTAAAATATTTTATAGTTTTAAGTTGGTTATGATGGGTCATGTGCATTACTGTTGGCCACCAGTAGATAGTGTTGAGTGTTACAAACTCTAATATTGGGCTCGATTTGTAAAACTCTCCAAAACAGAAGAGAATACACTTTCATTGTGAAGCAGGGTGATCCAGCAAATCTGGAATGGATTTCTTAAAAGTCATTTGCTATTTGCTAGAAAATGTTTTCAATCCTGGACCAGATCTATTCCATGTTTACTGGATCACCCAGCTTTACCAATGAAAGTGTATCTTGTCCAGTCTTGGAGAGCTTTAATAAATGAGGCCCAATATCTCAGACATTATGAATGTGTTATACAGTTTACAGGAGGACAAAGCACCATCAACAGATGTGCATAAACCGATGCCATTCTGGTCAATAAAGTTAGGCTTATACTTGAGGATACACGCATATTTTTATTGCTGTTTTGTTTACTAACTGGGTAAATTTCCCAGTGTGGTTATGGGAATTAGATATTGACGTAATTTACTAAAGAAATATAGACTGTTTAACAAAATGATAGGTTTTCGTTTTAGCATTTCCTTGTCCCTGGGCATTCCTTGCAAGGTGATAATTTACTTCGGCATGTGAATAGCCTAAATTCCACTGGTAAATCAGTCCCAGGTATTAAATATATGCTAAAATATGTTTTCGCTAAGATTATTTTCCATTTCCAGTTTTGACAAGCATCAACGTAAATAATTAATCATTTGTAAACATTTCATGAAATACATCAATGAACATCACAAGTATGTAACTTGGTTTTGAAATGTAATCTCTTATGTAAAAATGTCATTGTTCTTCTTTTGTTCATGATTTAATGACTTATATGTAACTTGAAAAGTGTAGTTAAAGTAAAAGTGCATTTTTTTCTAATAAAGTTTCTTTTTTAGTGAAATGCACTGCAGTTATGTGCTTTAAAAATGAACAAATCTGTCCCTTGAGACTACATTGGCACAGCCAGCAGGGACATAATATAGCACTATGATATAAAAGCTGTGGACATGGCAAGTCAGCTATTTCATTAAGGTAAATGGAAGCTCTAGCAGAATACCATGTAGTTTGCTAATGTGTATCAGATGGCAGGAAACCACAATTTTTTAAAATAAAACACTTGTTTTCATACTATTTGATCTCTTTCATTGTTTTTTGGCGACTTTCGGTCTGAATGCATGCATTTATGCTTCATGGTATTTCATGGAGCAGTTTAATGATGGTGAAATGGAACAACATATTGTCATCCTATACCACCCTATATAAGTGGCTAAATAAGGAAATTATTTCAAATAAAGCAAATTTGTGTTTATACTTGAATATTAAATGATCCAAATGTGAAGCATGGTACCTAAATTTTACTTGAGAGTACATTTAACCTACTTTGTCTCGAGTATAACCCTAGGGTACAAAATGTGGCTGCCCTTGCTCACATTCACAACAGTAATCAATGGAAATGTCAGTAGAATTAATGTAAATAAATACATCCATTTTGTGTCATTTTGCAAAGATTTATTTAAAAGGAAAAAAAGTCACTTATGACTATGGTTATCTTAATGCTTAACCTCCCTAGCAGTACATTTCTCTCTGGTTTTATATGTCTAAAAGGGGTACATTTGTTTTTCATGAAAATGTATTTTACAGTTTTTTTTTATAATAGTATGAGTATAACAAAGTTTGAAACCCAAAACCCAAAAAAAAATAATAAATTAAAAAAATTAAAATATATATAATATAAATTTTTATTATTTTTTTTTATAAACCTTTAAAAAATATACTTATACTAATATATTATACTGTTCATGTATAATGTTCATGAAAACAATGTACTGCTTTTACACATATAAATCCAATGTATTGCATTCAATACAGTCATTTTGTATTGAATACAATACAAATCCATTTTGAATTTCCCACCCGCCAGCAACGTACACACGCACCAACGTCACCGGGAACTCTCCCGGTTACTCATCGGGTGCAGAAGACGCCGGAGGAAGAAGAAAGAAGACAGGGATTGCGGCGATGGACAACGTGGGACGCCAGCGGATCAGGTAAGCGCTGTATTTACTGTTACTTCCCATTGGTTTACCTACCCCGAGTGTGACTCGGGGTTACCGCTTTCACCAACTTCTTTCTACCCCCAGTCACACTTGGGATTACCACTAGGGGGGTTAGTAGCACAATAACAGATTGCAGCCAAGTGTAAAGCTGCATACACACATGCAATTATAGTCATTGGAAAGGATCTTTCACGATCCTTTGCAATCACTAAGGACTGCACGATGCATGAACGAGTGCTGTACATACAGCACCATTCTGCTCTATGGAGAGGTGAGGGGGGAGAACAATGGAGGGGCACCCTGTTGCGCGCTCTCCCCCTTCCCTTGCATTAGGATCGTTCATTGTCCATCGTCCGTGGATCCGCCAGGATGGTCGCTCGGACTATGGATGAGGGGCACTGTACACACGCCAAATTATTGTGCGATATCCCGGGCGAGAACCATTGGACGTGTGTACATAGCTTAAGTTTACTAGAGCAGAGATAACAGGCTTTTCTTCTTCTGCTATCTGAGATTTGTTAGTATTTACTTGGCTGCAATAATATTATGCTGTTTGCTACAGGACCCCCACCGGGAAGTTCTATGACAATATTATAGCTGTAGATCAAAAAGGAAAAAGGTATTTTAGAATATCTGTTCCTGCATCACAGCATATTTCTATACTGATTTGGTTAATTGTTCAAGGCTTTTACAATATCATAAAGAATAACCAATACAAACATAGGTTTAGTACGGACATCCCAAAGTGATTGTAAATCCTGTGCATCATAATGACCCCATGTTGTAGAAAAATTACAGCCTAAAATGTGTATAGGTGTGAGTTTGAATAAAGTTGGATTTTTCACTGAATTTCATTTCAAAAGAACAAACCATTCTAATATCTAGGATATTGATTTTTTTTACAGTAGCTACTTCATAAACGTATCATCTGGTTTTTAGAACAACATTCTCAGGGTCTAGTTCAATGAGCATTTCTGAATTATTACCACAGAATAATCATTCATCACCAAGGCAATCCCATTTTTCACCTAAATAATTATTGGAAAATCTTTTTTCCAAGATATAATACTATTTCCTAAATTTAATTTTTTAAAGAAAATCTGTTTGAGCATCACTAAAAGTGACACTTATGCTAAATTCACACCGGTTTACTGCTTCCTTGTGCCAGGAACCGCTGCTTCTTGGGGGGACGCTATATGTAGCAAATGGCAGCTGCCTGTTGTCAGATGTGCAGACGCTGGCTCTTTTAGAACCAATGCTGACATATGAATGTTCCAGCAGCTGGCAAGGTGTCTGCTGTGGGTGCCATGTGGAATCCTGCAATGTGCTATGGTTGTATGTTCCTTTTTTGTTTCTCTTTTCTTTTACTTTCTTTGTTGTGATTTGTTCCAACATTACTGGTGGAGATTCTACATTGGACTTTAGCCTTAACACTACTCAACAAAACATTTCTATTTTGGATGAGAACATACGTTCTTTTGGAGATTGTTGAGTATCTTGCTTCACCTGATGTATGCTGATTATATTTACATTGTTCCTATTCCTGTATTGTACTTCTTGTTTGTATTTACAAAAACGCAATAAAAACACAATTTAAAAAAAAGAAATATTAACTTGTTCTAAATAAAATTTTAAGCTTTTACAGGCTTTTATTGTGGATCTACAATCCTCATAAACTGTTCAAGCAAACACACAGTGCAGAACGTACCACGTGGCTGCATTCAAAGTTATATTCCGCAGATAGTAGTAGGAGTAATTTGCAGCCACTGGTTGCCATGAAAGCAGCTTAGCTTCTGTCAGCTGCAGCCCACCTACCTGGCATTTCTTTTGCTCTGGAAGTAGTATAGCTGCAGCCCACTCCCTTAATACACCTGTTGACTTTTTTCTATAGACAAACTGAATGGTAAATTTACTACGTTTAAGCTGCAGCTTAAATGATGCTTTAAAGACAACCAACAAAAAAATCATATTTTATTCGTATACTGATTTGCACATTGTTAGAAATGAAAGCAGATCTCTCCTGTCATTTCCTTCCAAGAAAATGTGTTGGACAATGCTACTATGCCTTTACCCATTGTATACTTCATGCTTATTAGGCGTAAATAGGGGATAGATGTTACAGTGCTTATAAAGGGTGCAAGAGGGGCTAAAATTGTCAACTGTTTCTGAATTAGTGTGTGAGGACACTTTATAAGGACATATTAAGGTTGCTTTTCCATGTGTTGTTGGGTATAATGCCAATGACAGTGTAGATTTTCCCCTAAATTTACATCAGGACACAATTTATGAATCCATATTGATCCTAAGATACTGAGACTGTATGGATTATGTCTGTATATTTCTACCTGCACATGATATTATGTATCCTTGGGAAATCCTGAAAAAAAGGTAGCTCTCTGTAGCTCCAGACCTGTGAATAAACATACACTGCCTAGGGAGTTTTTCCTCCCTGTGGTTGCAAAAATGACCTGTTGGCTTGTTTCCTGTGTCACTGACCCCTGGTCTCTTATCTTTTCAGTTTTTGACTCTGTTGCTCAGTTTCCAACCCAATCTAATTTTATTCTGGTTATGTTCATGTGCTTGGTAAATATCGATATTATTTTTTAGCTAGTTAGTCATCCAAGTGTTTGTTTAGACTGTCATATTTAGAGGTGTTATCAATAGGGATATTTGTTGTTTCTTGCTTTATTTTACTTTAATGTGCAGTCCAGTTTTAGGGACCAGTTCACAAAAAAAGGATATTGTGGAATTGGAGAGAGTGCAGAGAAGGGCAACTAAACTAATGAAAATAATGGAGGAGCTCAGGTATGGAGCAAATTGTACCAGGGGCTTTGCCTTTAAGGTTTTTATCTGGAGAATGTTTTATCAACCTAACTGAATATGCAACTATGTGATGTAGTAAATACGTTTTAGACAGTATTTTTTTCCAAAATATCAGTAAATATGAATTTTGTGAAGTAAATATATTTCCATGATTCATGTACTGTGATCATGTGTTTACATTGCTGTACAGTCATGACCAAACCGTCTGGCCACTACTCTAATCACTCTAATGGCTCCATGATTGAAAACCTGCTTTCTGCTGGATGGTGTACATTTGTCTTGTTTTAAAAAAATGTACCTTAATCAGCTTTACTACTACATCCTGCTGGCTAAGGAAGATAAGATGTATTGTTGTGGATTCAGTGAACATATTTTACTCCATGAAGGCAGTTCAGCATTCAGTAATTGTTTGGAGTAGCCTGGCACTTTCTCCTTATTCAGTAAATGATAAATGCTCTGCATGCTACACCAATCAAGTAAAATACCTAATCTGTCAGTTCCAAGATGACAAGGATAATTTTATAAAACAATACTCTAAGAAAGCTAAAGAGAAAGTCCTGGAATTCATTAAGTCCAGTCTTTGGTTGGATAGGGCATGTATGACTTTATTAATTTCAAAGAGAGACCTTCAACAAACATGGCACAACCCAAATGTTCCATCTTAATTTCCAGTCCAGTAACCTGGCAAAATGCCAAAAAGTAGTAGGTCTGCTACCTGGAATTTCAACCCTGCCTTGTTTTCAAAAGTCTGTACAAGAACTGTCTATAAAAAAGCCTTAACAGAAATTCTTTCAAAATGCATCCAATAGAACATCTATAGTCTCCTGCACCTAAATATAACAACTTGTTCTCCATGTATCCAGCAGTTGCACACTATTGCCACCCAGCTTCTGGCCTTACACAGTTCTGCATCTAGCCCCAACATTATTGCCTGTATCTTTAAAACCCCATACACTAGCAGCAATTGCCAAGACATCAGTTGACTTTGCTGGACATTTATTTGTTTCTGCCTTCCATTTTCAATATCTCCTTAAAGGTCCCAGCCATCCTCTCGATAGACTGTCACATGCTGGCCATGGGTTCTCCTCCTTCTCTTGATCTTGCGGCCCGGTCAAATCTTGACATGTTTAGGCTTTTAGACTAACCCAACTCTGTTATTTCCCTAATGGTTCCTAGCTTTCTGACCCACTGGCTTCTAAGTTTCAGCATCTTAAACTTTTAAATTAAGAGTGCCTATAGCCTGATTCTTATGACAACCCCTTTAGGCTGATAATACCAAATTGGATAAATGAGAATATTAACTCATAAAAGCAAGTACTGTGGTGATAATAAACATAGTTTTTGTCTTTCATTTTACTAAGCCAATGTGTGTTTATGGTATGTCTTATAAAGTCCTGGGCTGAACTACATTTATGTCTCCAGGCTTTCTGCCAGCAACTGTTGACAACAATTTACACAATTTCCAGCCATGTATTTTAAGGTTTAACACCTATACACACTTCCTAACACTAAGGATGGGATTAGGGCAATATAATAGGGTGGATTAACACATTTCACACCTCTTGGTCTTGTACAATCAACATCTGCAGTGTCACATTCCATAGTGAATAGATTAAGGTGTTTGTGCTGTGTGGGTAGAAATGCCGGTGTATTTCCCTACATTGGTAGGGGAAGTAGCTTGGAAAGCTGTAAAATGTCTTCAACATTGGGAGAACACACTCAGTTGACTTACTACTGGATATACAATGTATTTGATAAATGAGATCATTAACAGACACATATATGCAGACAAGTCCCTAATTCAGAACGGCTTGATATACTGGGTTGATACTAACAAAATATGCATTTCTTTTCTAATATTTGCCCACCTTTATACCCTGTGCCACAAAATATATTTCCCAGAAGTCAAATCATACTACTCTCTCTCCACTGGGGAGTATCTTGCTATAATAACTTAGGCAGCCAGTTGATCTTTTAGTGCAAAAACCCATGTACATACCAACCTGTGTTGTTTTATACTCTCTTACAAAGGACAGACAATAAAATCTGACATGCAGTTATAGTTACTGACAACTAACAATAATGTCTATTCCAGTAAACACAGTTTACAAAGCTGACAGACATTTATGTTCAATGTATTTTCAAAGAGAAAATAGAGTGCAGCATACAAAACAATCTGCGTAAGTACTTAGCAGCAATTTTAGTGATATATTTCCTCCCTGCCTTTTATAATTTCCCCTTCATTGAAGACTGATTTAAAAAGCATTCATTTGATTAAAGTTAATGGCTTCAGCTCTTTTACACATAATTAAAATTACTTGAAACCTTGTTCAGCAAAGGCTGTAAAGGGCAAAATTATTGCTAGTTTGTTGCAAACCAGGAGTGATTTAAGCTTGCTGTAATGTAAAAATTGTGTGCTGAATGCACCTTTTTCCCACTGAGGTTTGAGTAGAGGGTGTTCACAGTATGCTATTTCTTAGGGTTTGATTCGCTAAAGGAGTTTAGGTTTTTTCACTTAGGAAAGTAAATATTAATCTTGCGAAAAATAATTCACTTAGCCTAATGAATGTGGTGAAAATTTAATTTACAAGCACAGACAAAGATAAATGATTTTATGTATACATGATTAATTGGCTGAAGTCAGCAGAGCTTCACCTAACCTACTGAGCAAAGCAGCAAACATGTTACCCTCAAAACATAATAGAGTCACTTTGACTTACAAATGAGCATTCGCTACTAGTATTCTAGGCTGTGTTCTTGGTAGAGCAAAACATCCCTGTCTCTGGAAACATTTCTAAACCCTTACTGAGATTTAAGTAATTGCAAATGATTCGGCAGTGTAAAACTGGACAGCAGTGACACACAAGTATTCAGGCTTGTGTGTCACTGCAAGTATTTAGACACTGCAGATGATACAGTAGTGTAAAACTGAAAAAGGATGGTGTAATTTGTTCATGACAGAGCATGCATTCCTGAAGAGCTCCAACCAGCCAGGTACATGTAAATTCATCTTTCGAACTGACCAGACAAGTAAGAGAGTACTATACTAACAGTACACCAGTGATTAGGCAATATATATTTTCTTTAGTGCCAACTTTTTTATGTACAGGCCATGACAACATGGCATAGATGTCTCAAAAACAGTTTTTTCCTCCACTGGGGCCTTGCTGTGGAGTATGACATAGCAGATGCCTTTGGAGACAGAAGCCAGTATGGTAATGAAACTCTCAACAACAATACTNCTGCAGTGTGAGTTATCAGCTGCAATTCCACAAGACCCCACAATTGTGGGTATCGGAGGGTCTGGTGTGCCTCATGGTTTACTCGTAGCCTGCACGGAGCTACCAAGCCTATGTGCAGCAGACTCCTATTTATCTGGGACAGATTAGATAGTTTGGCTTTCCTCAGGCACGGATGGTATTTGCTTTTTGAGTTACCTTTCTTAGGGGCATTTTGAGTATAGTTAGGAGCATTGGGGGCATTCTTTTTCAGGAGTCAGAGCTTTTGCTCTGTAGTGTTTCTTTGCCCTAAATTGGGATCCAGGATGGCTGCTATTTGCTCCATATTTTTGTTTCCTTTCACTTTAGTTACAAATATTCTTCTGATAGTTGGGTTACCTGGTCCCTATAGTTTGTACATGTGTCATGTAATTCTTTGATGAAGCAGTGGGTATCCTTGACTCATACAGTGAATCGTCCCTTCTCCCAAGTATTCACTCAGGAAAGTTTGGGAGACTACAGTCTATATGAGTTAAGCACATTCTTCTAGCATTATCAGATTATCTGTATTGAACTGAATTAATATATTGGATATTGGGAATATGGTACACTGTTATGCTTCCCTGAAATATTTTTCTCTTTAGCTGTATGCCTCACAACTTGTAGTCAATGTGATTTCCTTTTCTTTAAAAAAGTAGGACGGTTTTAATGAGCAAGGATATGCACAATTATACTACGGTAGGAACAACAAGTTCAGGCTGAGATTTTCCTGCCAGAATTAGGATACTGCAAAAGCTTGGTGTATAGAATTGGTCAAGCTCTGAACCACTTTCTGCAAGCTCCTGTCTGCCAATGCCTAATATGGATCCCATAGCATATCTCCATGCAAAATATATATATACAGTTCCAGTCAAAAGATGTGACACACCTTCTTTTTTAAGGTTTTTTATTTGTAGTTTACAACTACACTGTAAGTTGATATGACATCAAAATTATGAGAGAACTGTTAAGGCGATCTCTTACAAGAACACATATGGATTTATGTTTTAAACCACAAGTGGTGTAAAAAACAGAATATGTTTTATACTTTAGATTCTTAAAAGTAGACACCTTTTGTGTTGATGACAGCTTTGCACACTCTGCATTCTTTCTATCAGCTCCATGGGGGAGTTAATTGGAATAGTTCTCCAACAGTCTTAAAGGAGTGCCCAGAGGTATTGAGCACGTGTTGGCTGCTTGACCTTCACTTTGTGGTCCAACTCAACTCAAACCATCTCAATTGGCCAAGCAATTGGCCAAGCAATTATCTTCTATTTCTTGTTTTTCCTCAGTAGAGTCTTCTTTTCACAAATGGACCATGAAGGCCTGATTCATGCAGTCCTCTTTGGGGAGTTGATGTTGAGACCTGTCTGATACCTGAACTCTGTGAAGCATTAATAAATATAAGGTGCTGTTATTGTGTTAGTGCTAAACAAAACAGAGTTGACCAAAGTGAGGATGTTGGGCAACATCCCAAACACACAAGCAAAAAGCTGAGATAGAAAATAATCAAGGTGTTGCAATGGCCCAGCCAAAGTTCAAAAGACTGATAAAGTCATAAAGTAAACAATTACCTCAAATTACTGCTAAAGGTGGTTTAAAAAACTATTGAATCATCGTCCAGGATGCTGTTTGCAAGGAGTTTGTATGTTCTCCTCATGTTTTCATGTTCTCCTCCAGGCTCTCCCACATTCCAAAAACATACATATAGGGTAATTGGCTTCTCCCAAAATTATAATTTTAGGATGTGTTAATGACATATGACAATGGTAGGCACATTAGATTGTGATCCCTTCTAATTAGTGTACAATTTTCTATTAGTGAAATGACTACAGATTTTGTAAAGTGTTGTGTAATATGTCGGTGCTATACTAATAAATAAATGAGGTGTACCTAATTTTCCCATATGTTTGCTCTATTTTGGTTTCATTTTTGTTAACAAAAATTATGACACATTGGAACCTGTTTTGTGTTTTAAAGGTGATGTTAGGTTTAAACAATTTTAGAACATAAGGACCAGATTATTTCTTATGTTCTGATACACCTTAGAATTGGAATAGACAGGCTGACTTCCAGCATTTCATCTGTTACTCCAGCTTAGTTACGTATATGTTGTCCTTATTTATTACAGGGAAATCCATCTTGCACTAAATGAACATCTGAGCTGTTTTAAAGATTTAAATAAGTATAAGTGATTCTTCCTAACTCATGCATCATTTGTGAGCCAAAATCACCATTGGAAAGCCTACCATGAAAACTACACACCAACTGCACTGAATGTTATGTTAGGCTCTTTTTAGTTATTTGTAAATAACTTTGGAGCCTATAGATAAACGTATTGATACATATTTTCTCTGTCTATATATATGTACCTTACCAATTTATCTATCCTGTAATAAATACTGTATTACATTTACATCTAGTTTGACTTATCAATTTGGTCCATTTAAATAATTTTTTTTTGTATTTCTTTCAGTGATGGCTGGGCAGACAGAGATGAAGTTATAGATGGCTATGAAGTTGAAGCCAGTGGTGGAATTACTATGAAGCTTCGTTCACCAGAGGTGAAGTCCTTTGATGAATATTTTCTGACTCTACGCTTGGATAATAATTCCCGAAATCCGTGGTTTAGTGAGTTTTGGCAGTACCGATTCCAGTGTCGTATACCGGGGCACCCACAAGAAAACCCAAATTTTAAAAAGATTTGTAAAGGTAACTTTATTGATAAAATTTTATTCAAACTCTTTTTGAACATGGTCTTCAAGCTCTTTAATAAATGTTTGTTGGTATGTTTTCAAAACTATAAGCATTAAAATTCTTAGCAACAATGAAGCAAGACACGGACATAATGAAAGCAACATTTACTAAATACAACCTGTAAAGTGAATTATCAATTGATTTTTGCTTTTTTTTGTTATCTGTGACTTGTATGTGTTCAGGTTGCATGCATGTATTCCACGCTTCCTAGATGTCACAGAAATGTCACAAAAACATCTACCAACTTTAGAATAATTGAAAATCAGCTACAAATTTTAGACTTGGTAGTAAAGGCATAATGTTTAAAAAATATATTGTATATTATTTATACACTCAACTTTAGATGCACAAAAACTATTAGGTATATTTACAAAAAGTGTGCCAGGTAAAAAAATGGGTAAATTCTCCTTTAGGATTTGCTCTGCATTATAGAGCACAATCTCCCCCATTCAAAACAAAACATTCCCTTGGCAAATCTCTGAATCAAAATCTCGGCAAGCCAGTAATTCTGAAATGTACAGGAGATGCTTATCTGGCCTGCTGTCTCATCTCGTGGCTGGTGTGTGAATTCGTCTAATTTAATGTTTTTGACCTCGCCTGTTCCTGACCCTTGGATTGTATGCTGCCTGGACTGACCTTTTGCCTGTGACCCCGATTCTGCTTTGTGTCTTACCCTTATAAACCTTGTCTGGTGGACGGATTACCTGTATATGATCTCTTGCTTTGTATTCTGGACTTGTCTCTGCTGAAATCTTGGTATTGCATTGTCTGTGGGCTCCTAGTTCTCTGTCAGTCCTTCCGCAGACGCCATTACCTTTTGCACAAAAGTTCTAGGGGCAAATGTGTTTTGGGACAGTGCAACAAGCCTCCCAAGGCTGAGCGGGGGCTTGTTATAGGCAAAGAGTGTGGTGTTATATTGGAAGACTGTAGAGTACTTGTTGCTGGACCAGAAACTTACAATACAGTAGTGCTTTTCCCCCTATTGAAAATTTTGTCTTAAAAAAAAAAAGTTTAAACAAAAAGTATTGTCTTCTCTATCCCCATAGCAATCCCCCCGTATAGCCCACCTACCCCAGTCCCCGGCTGTCTCACATGATGATTAGGCAGGCCCTTGCTTTACATAGTTTCTAGAAAATCTAAAGGTGGTTGTATAGTCAGACTTGAATTATGAGCTTTAGAAACAAATTAAGTCAAACTGACTAGGTGTTTGTAATTTACTGTTTTCCTAAGGCATTTTTTTATGTGTGAGGCAAGATGTTATAGGTAGAGGGATAAATGCAGTAAAAGTAAAGGTGTTATAGATTAAATATAAGTCTAAGTTATGTTCCACATGCAAAGCATGACAAAGTATTTACAAGTAAGTTTAGTAGTAGTTCTCTTGGTACTTAGTGGGAAATGCCTCCTACATTGTTGGTAGCTAGAAACAATGTCAGTCAAAAAGATAATTGGTGCCAGTTAAGCAAAAATTGCTGATTGCTCAAGGAACCCCTAGCAACCTTTGGAAGAACCCTAGATTTCAATGGCAACCTGGTTAAGATGCATCACCTTAATGCATTGGGATGTCATTTACATGAACCCATGTCGATGACATGTCATTGCATGGAACCACAAGGCGTTGCTTCTAATATGGGCATATGTACTGATATACACACGACACACGTAATCCAAACATTGTGCAAGAGTGTGATTTAGTGCTTTGTAAGAGTATAATTGGGCCCTTAGATAATACCAAGAGTTCAGTGAGGTGAAAACCCATTAGTGGTTACTAAGAATGATTTTGTGCAATGGGAAGAATATAAGATTATGCATGCTAGTTTTCAAAATCAGAGAAGTTAAGCATTAAGTGATATAGTGTACCTTGAGATTCAAAGGGATAGATAGGTCTGTTACTATGTGTGGTTGGAACCCAATGCATTAGGGGGCTTATTGTCATGGTATGTAGTATGTTAATTGTTTTTATAGCAAAAATACAGAAAATCCACAATTGGATATATAGTAATTCCAATCAAACAAATGTGCCAAATCTATTGTCACCTGAATAACTGTGTACCCATACAGCACTAAGAAGCTTCTGGGTTGCATAGCGCCAATATGGACGGCCATGGCTATAGTTATGCCCTTCGAAATAAGTATTATTCTTCAACAAAAACAACAACAGTTTCCCTGTGGACTGAAAGTGCTGTAGATAATGTGTTCCTATTGGCTTGGAGAAATAATATATTTTTTAAAACTTTGAGAGAGTTTACTTTATCAGGAAAAGTACAATACAGTAGCTTATACCCAACCAGAATCTTTCTCTAAGTGATATGACCTCAGTGAACTGAAATCTAATTGTCTGCTATGGTTTTCTGCTTTCTGCACATCATTATCCCCCCATAGTGCTTTATAAATAATCATTGCAAAAAACTTCTATAATAATTAGTCTTTTCAAGGCTGTCAGACAGAGGTTCCTGGATCATACAGTGGAAAGTTTCTGAATGTTCATGAACCTCAAATATTGTTTATTACAGGTGCTGTCTATATGAGGTAGTAACTTGGGTATTTATTTCATATGAGGTGTCAAAAAACTTGACATTACCAGTTTTGGTTTATTTTTCAGCTTTGGTTAATTTGAACAGAATCTGCCATACATGGAGTCTTTAAAAGAGCACTGCAAATAGAGCAGTAATTGCTACAAGGAGAGCTGCTGCTGTATTTGAAATATATTGTAATATGAACTGAGCCATATCCAATTAGTTGTTTGAAAATGTAGTGATCCATAACACCCCATGCACACTTAAAGTCAAAGAAGTTTTATCAGTTTAATGTTCATACTTTTTATATGCTTGTTATTCTCATATGCAAATATGTTTAAAAATTAAAATTAAACTCACTGTTTAAAAAATGCCAATTATTTTCTACCAATTGTATACTTTCATAGGATTTCAACAAACTTTATTGCAGATTTATGCATGTTGGTGGTAAAAAGAAATTCATACTTGCATTCTGCCTCATGTGTAAGCTAAGTAAGAGGGTCTGTTTGTTACAGTCACATCATAGCTAGTCACATTTACATAGTTACATATAAAAAGTAGGTTAGGTTGAAAAAAGTCTATCAAGTTAAACCACTAGGGAAATAAACATAGTTCAGATATAAAACCCTATGAGACATAGTTGGTCCAGAGGAAGGCAAAAGGTATAACTATAGCCAAAGGGTAAAAATCACTTAACTACTAGTAAGTAATGGTATACTTGGTGATCATGACAATTCTCAGGCCTAACACAGCGTGACACTGCTATTTAACCCTCCTACATTAGGGTCATAGGGTCATAAGGTTCATCATATACAAACTGCCAACATCCCTATTTGAGGTACACAGAAACCATTTTTGCAGATGGGAGTATATACAAAAACATAATTATATTTTAAAAATCCTTTTATTTACTTAATATTTAAAATGTAAACACAATGCACAAAATCAAAGTGCTGAATATAACAATCATAGCCTAAGGCCCTGATTTATTAAAGTTCTCCAAGGCTGGAGAGAATACACTTTAATCAGTAAAGCTCGGTAATCCAGCAAACCTAGAATGGATCTGGTCCAGGATTGAAAACATTTGCTAACAAATAGCTTGACTTTTAGGAAATCCATTACAGGTTTGCTGGATTACCCAGTTTCACTGATGAAAGTGTATTCTCTCCAGCCTTGAAGAACTTTAATAAATCAGGGCCTAAGTGTACAATTGATAAAGCTTTCCTGTAATAATCCAACACATTTCACAGATATAATCTGCTTCATCAGGGATTCCGTTTATACAGGCAATAGATTTAACAGCACTGCAACAAGATACGCAGAGATAAACCATTAGTTTTAAGGTACATAATCCATCACAAAACTTAGGCAAAAGAATGGGGACAACATCCAGATAGGACAACATAAGAGATCCAAATGGACAATTTAAATAAGTTGTTGAGGCGTATTCAAAAAGTTAGTTTAATGTGGATCCCATAGGGGCAGCAACAGGGCAGTGAGCTGTAAACAATATATATGTATTTTTTATATTTTGTTGTGTTTTTGTATCTATATAAATACAAAACTGGACTAGACTGATAAATATATGTATGATAACCTAAAAGGAAATGCCAATGCTATTTTAATATCAAAAAACAAACATATTAATGTTATACCATATAGGAAGCAAAGAACTCCCATTAAATTATTTAAAAAAAATTTGTTATGCTTATACAAATGGGCCATATAGGAGGCTTTAATGGCAATAATGCATTGTCACAGAAAAGATCCCTCTTCAGAAGGGAGGCAGTCTCCACCATGTAGGAAGAAGCAATTATAAAATAAATGTACTTATATTGCCCAAGGGATGGCACACAATTAAGGAAATATGTCCGCTAGATAAGATCTCCCGTGGTGTTCCCAGAATCCATGGGTCCACTGAAGCTGAACCAATGTCCTCACCACTTATACTCACTACCAGGGTGTAACAGGACCTGTTAATTTGCATCCCATGTGTCTGATGTGGATGTTAGCAAAGGAGGCTGATATCCGGCGTTGCGGGGTGGAACATACCCTGCACTCCAGACACCCCATTAGGAAGTGAGTGGAACGCAGGGAGGTCCCAACCTGGACGCCGAGGACCC
>NC_092861.1:110385805-110387251 GCF_032062135.1 Pyxicephalus adspersus
TGCCTAAAAAAGGAGTTGGTGATGGTGAGGATGATGTTGTTTGTGTTGGAGGGGCTTTTGGTTTTGCTCCTCCAAAGTGTGTCTGTGAATCTATTGAAGGTTGTGAGTTCTGTGTGCAATGGTGGTTTGTGTTATTTTGTGGTTGTATGCAATTCAGAGAATTAGGTTATCCTTCAGAAATGTTTTCACACAAAAAAGAAGAGTTGTATAACAATTTATGATGTTTACCAATATGAGTATTCACATCATTGATATTGTTATGAGAAAGTCCCCCAAGGTAGTAAGGAATTTCCCTGTGCCAATGAAAATTTTTCAGTCTATGCCCCCTTGACACCGAGGTACCTGCAGAGATTTGTTCAACTGGAGAACTGCATAATAGGTTCAGCTCATTGAGGTATAATTCATGTATTATTTGCCATCATAATCATTAATATAAGCTCTGTAACTTTTCAACAGAAGTAATAATAATAGTATGGAAGTATAAGGCTGGAGAGAAGCAAAAAATTTGCCATCTGGGCCAACACAGATAAAAATGTTGGTGGCAACAAGACCTATACAGCCATCTGCTTCTTTTTCTACCCTCTGTCAGTTACTGAATCACAAAAAACATGCAATAGCAACTGCTAACCACACCTATTTTTTTTTTTTTTTGAAAATGTCACACACTTTGCATGGTGCACTTTTTTCAGCTCATGGGAAACCACTCTAACCATAAAAAGGCCACTTGGTTATATCTGTTCCCTAAGCCAACAGTTTTCTGTCTTTTTCAAAGGCTGTCTATTGCAAAAAAGAGACGTCTAACTGCAACATGACAATATCAAACTCTTAAATGGGTTTCCAAACTCTTAAATTCACCCAAGTTCACCCAAATTCACCCAAACTCACTTAAATTCACTCTTAAATTATTAATCTTATGTTACCCTCTGTGACAAAAACTATGCATTTAAGGAAGTTTCCATTTTTAGTGGTTATGGATTATCATACAATACCAAGGAACTCCTACTACCCTTTACATTCCAGCTCAATAGTTTCACTTAGTTAGAGTCATGTTCAATTTCTTTCATCACCTTCCCTTGCTCCTTCATCAGTGCCTCTTAAGTGTACATCTTAACCTGGTCCTTTTACAGGCTCTTTGGCCATGTTAAAATAACTCACAGCTTCATTAATTCCTGGAACCCAGGTATGCCCAGATCTTACAGCCCAGCAGTTTACACAGGTCAGTGTTTATTCTACAAAAGATTGTGTACAGAAGGGGAAAGTTTAATGCAGAAAGGACATAGCAGTCACGGTGTCACAGATTCCCACAAGTCCAGGTCACCTGTGCCTCCTTCTTGCTCACCTTCCTTGCA
Organism: Pyxicephalus adspersus; assembly: GCF_032062135.1. Classification (NCBI taxonomy): domain Eukaryota; kingdom Metazoa; phylum Chordata; class Amphibia; order Anura; family Pyxicephalidae; genus Pyxicephalus; species Pyxicephalus adspersus. The sequence continues at coordinate 110,387,155 of NC_092861.1, forward strand.
GCCCCCTGCTGCCAGCACCATCTCTGCCTCTGGATCCAACATTCTGTTTACCGTATTTTTTGCCGTATAAGACGCATTTTTTCTTCCCCAAAACTGG